>NW_007732210.1:0-8186 GCF_000696425.1 Galeopterus variegatus | reverse complement strand
TTTTTTTTGTAGTGACTGTATAACATTCCTCCTCCAACCCCTTTCTCCTCCCTGTGTCTCCTGAGTCTACACACTTCTCTTTCCTTTCCCCATTACTCAGGTTTCTTAAAAGGCCAATAAAGTGATTTCTTCATGATATCTAGTAATTTCACTCATTCAGTCAGTAATATACTATGTGCTTACTGTCAAGGCCATTTTATAGAGAAGCTCAATCTGGACCATATTACGTAACACAGATACTATTATTTTTTCCTTTTTCTTTATGGCAACAATTCTATAAACTATATATTTTTTATAGAATTAGGACTACCAAATAGGCTCAAGAAGTCATAGTTCTTACCACTGGTTAATTTAGCTCATTTAAACAATTTGAATTTTCATGCTTCCCTTGAAAGCTGAAAGGAAGACAATTTTGTCATGATAATATGGCACTAACTTATCTTTTGATAAGGTTGTTAAGAGCAAGCAGACTGATGTACTCAGGGTTGGATAGCATGCCCCAATTTTTTTTTAACTAGTGACCTCTAAAACTTATTATATTTGAGCCCACTTAATATCAAGTCACCTAATGGAAGCACATTTTTTCCACTAAATCATTTTGTACTAATTCAGCACAATTTTGCCCATTTAATATCAATTGACACTAAATGATTTCCTGTGCAATGTCAATTGAAAATCACTGATTTCCTGCTAGTACAGCACTTAGTGTCAATTTCTGTGTGCAGCAAAAGCATTTTTTCAATTAACTACACCATGTAATTTTTTGTTTTTAGTTGTTTGCATGGATTGTCTGATAATAGTTTTGTGAAACAAAGACATAAGAAGGAGAAAAAGATAACTTTCCTCCTTGGCATTAAATAATTTCAATCTTATGATTTTATTTTCCATCTATAGGAGGCCAAATACTTATTGTAAAACTTTGAAATATATCAAGCAATGTGATAGTAAATTGACATTAGCGGTAAATAGGATTGTGGGGTTTGGGCCATTGTACATACTAAGCTATATGTAGAAAATGTTTTGACTAACAACAACAACAAAAATTCCTTATTAGTGCCTCCTTGCCTGATTTAGCTTAAGAAGACCTACTATTGGATACTTATTATTGAGAATTATTATTTCTTTTTCTAGAGCGATGAGCTAGTTAAATATCCTTACATACTGTTACTACAAAAGTGGGACAACATTACCTCCACTATTTCATAAAAACTGGGAAAGCTTTGTAGACTGGCACAACTAGGAGAAGCACAGCTGAAGCTGTTCTGATTAGATCATATCAGGTTTATTGGGCAAGTGCAAGTATTTCTGAAATACTCTGTACATATCCACCATTCTGGATGGTGGTGGGTAAAGGAGGAAATGAGAGCCCTCCTTGTCCTAAAGAATTGTGAGATGTATGTCTATAAAAAGAAAACATTACTCAAAGTTATAAGGAAAATTTGTATATATTGAATGTTCATTAAAGTACGAGATGGTTTAGCCAAACACACTGTAGGATACCTACCTAGGATAAGGTATGCCCTTTTCACAAATTACTCAAAGTTATAAGGAAAATTTGTATATATTGAATGTTCATTAAAGTATGAGATGGTTTAGCCAAACACACTGTAGGATACCTACCTAGGATAAGGTATGCCCTTTTCACATAATAGAGTTCAGCATCTGATGAGAGAAAAATAATTAAATAACAATACATTTTAAGTGATAAATTGTGGGACACAGTCTGTAAGTGTCTTTAGATTTTTGGAAAGATCCATATATACCTCGGATACTCTAGGGTGACTCGTTGAGCTGTACCCTGAAGGAAGCTTCTGGTATGTCTTTGGAATGAGGACAGAATGAACTCTCATTAAGTTGTTGTGTCTTTTTTTTTCTTTTCAGCCTTCTTACACTGTTTGATCCTTCTTAAACTGTTTGGCTTCCTATTTACATTAGCTCCATTTTGGAATAATCTTAATTAGAAGAGATTTCAGCAATGATTCGAACTAATATTTTTGAATGTGTACTACAAGACAGATATAGTACAAGGAACTAGGCATACAGAGAGAAGTAAAATGTTGCCCTTTCTCTTGAGGAACTTTAATTATAGGGGTGTTTACATGTAAACAGGTAATATTAATATTATGTAGTACTAATTTGATGGTGTACAGCAGTGTACTATGGGCAAACAAAGGAAGGGCACATATTCCAGCCTGGTAATTTAGGGAAAACATCTTGTTGTCTAAAGGCATATCTGAAACAATCCTTAGAAGATGAAAAGGAGGTAAATAGACAATGAGGGAAGAAAGATCTCTTTAGCTGGGGCAACTGCACAAATAAATGCATGTAGGCTATAAACAACGTGGTGCGTGTGGGAAGCCATTTTACCTAAACATACATATATTTTACAAAGTTGGGATTATAATGTACATACTATTTTGTAACACTTTCTTCATTTAACAACATATGCTCATCATTTTTCTCAGATCCTTAATTATTTTCACAGGACACTTTTTAATTTCTACATGGTATATTCTGTCATATGTTGCAGGTGGTTTTTTCTAAATTTACTGTTTATGTTTTAATTTTGTTTTTGCTATATAGACTTTTTAATTTTTTATGTGTTAAGATATATTATTTTTAAAAAATCTATTACATTTTCCTTTATGGCTTCTGCATTTGCTTTTATGCTTAGAAAAACCTTCTCCAACTCAAGATATGATTAAAAATTCTCCTATATTTGCTTCTAGTTCTTTTATGGTTTTATTGTTTACATATACCTCTTTAAACCATCTGGAATTTTATTTTGATATACAGTGTGAGATAGGCTCTAAATTTACTCTGTTCTAAATATTTAACCAAATGTCCCAGTGCTATCAATTGAAAAATCTATGTTTTCTTCACTGATTTGAAATGCATTATTTATCATATGCTAAGTACTTAATTTAAAAATTGGTTATTTCTCGCCTTTCTATTCGATTTCCAGCCTTTCTATATTTTCTCTTCAGTTCCATCAGTATCTTTGTTCTTTACTTGGACTATGCTATTTTAATTATTTTAATTACTGTGACTTTTACTATATAGTTTAAACCTGCTAATGACAGTTTTCTTTTATCATTTATTATTTTTTATTTTCAAATGTTATTGGCTGTTCTTATCTGTTTAATCTTTCATAAGAACTTTGAATAATTTAATCATGGTCCCCCACCTCCTCCCCACCTTCAGTTTTATTGGACTTCTTTTTGTGGAAATCTTTTTTTTGTTTTTTGGTGGCTGGCTGGTATGGGGATCCAAACTTTTGATCATGGCATGTTAACAAAGCACTCTAACCAACTGAGCTGACCGGCCAACCAATTTTATTGAACTTCTATAGGGGTTGTATTAGATCTGAAATTGTTTTGAGGAGAATTGACAGATAGGTTTCCAATCTAGAAGTTGTCTTAATATATACAAGATATTTTTAACATGCCTTAGGAAAATTTTGATTTCTTTTCCATATAGGTTCAACACTTTTCTTGTAGTGTTCGTTTCTATGTAGTTTTTATTTGTTACTGTTAGTAGTAATAGACTGTGCTTTTCTATTATACTTTTAAATGGCTGTTCTTGGTTTAGTGGAAAAGTTTTCAGTTTCTTCATATATATATTTGTTAACAAGCAACTAACTTCTCAGTAGTTCTAATAGTGTTTTAGTTTATTATCTTGGCTGTCTCATGCAAATTCTGTCTCTTGAATAATGGTAATTTATCTATTCCTCTGTCACATGTCCTTGTTTTTGTTTTGTGATGTTGCTAGAGCTTCCAAATTATAACAATAGGTGCTAGCAAGTGTCTGTCTTTCTCCCGGCTTCAGTGGGAATACCTCTAGTGTTTTCACCGTTAAGTGCAGTGTCAACCATTGTTTAGGGGGATAGGGATATTCTTCATTATGTTAAAAAGGTTTACTCTAGTCACAGTTTTTTAAGAGTTCTAAAATCAAGAATAGTGATTGATTTTTATCAGATGCATTTTCAGCATGTATCAAAACGATTGTTTTTCTTTATTATCTTTGTTATCTATTATATAAACTATCATGTGATATATTTCACTTGCTGATATTTTATTTAGGGGTTTTGTATTCTTATTTATAAGTGAGATGGTCTATATCAGTACTATCCAATAGGAACATAATGTGAACCACATATGTAATTAAAAAATTTTCAGTAGACATATTTTAAAAAATTGAAAAGAGGGGCCGGCCCGGTGGCGCACTGCTACAGTGCGCCGCTTGGGAAGTGCGGCAGCGCTCCCGCTGAGGGTTCGGATCCCACATACAGACCAGCCGCTCACTGGCTGAGCGAGGTGCGGGAGCAACACCGAGGGTTGCGATCCCGTTGCCGGTCCCGGTCCGGTACGGGTGCGACACTGAGGGTTGCGATCCGTTGCCGGTCACGAAAAAAGACAAAAAGGAAAAAAAAAAAATGGAAAAGAAACAGGTGATATTAATTATAATAATATATTTTATTTAAATCAATATAGCCTAAATATTACTTCAATATGTAACCAATTTAAAATATTAATGAGATATTTTAGAGTTTTTTGGTTAATAAGTTCTCAAAACCTGGTGTGTGTTTTACACTTTTATTCCATATAAATTCAGAGGAGCCACATTACGGTGCTCCATAGCCATATATACAAAACTGTGGAATCATATTTATCAGGGTTATGCTAGCCTTAGAAAATAAATTTGGAAACTTTTTGTTTACTATGTTTTCAAAAATCAGAATAAACACAGCATAGTAAAACTTAATTTTCCATTATAATTGGGGTTTGTGGAGATGTTGGTCAGAGGATACAAAATGTCAGTTACATAGGAGGAATAAGCTCCAAAGATCTATTGTACAACACGGTGACTATAGTTAATAATATATTGTATTCTTGAAAAATGATAAGATTGTGGATATAAAGGGTTCTCACAATAAAAATAACTATTGAGGTAATACATATGTTAATTAGCTACATTCCACAATGTACAGATACTTTAAAACATTATGTTGTACATGGTAAAAACATACAACTTTAACTGTCAATTAGAAAAAAAAATTTAATGGACTTTACCCATAAAACCATCTGTTACTGAAATCTTTTTGTAATTAATTTTTTAATTATTGACCTGTTAAATTTTTCATTTATAGAGTCAATTTTGAAAATTTTTGTTTTCTTAGAATGTTATGCTTTTCATTTTCAATTTTGTTAGTACAGATTTATGTATAGTATTCTCACATATTTTAATATTTTATGAATATTTGTGGTACCTTTTTAATCTTTATTTTGTATATTTATGTACTCTCTTCCATGTTGCATGATTTGAATTGCCAATGTTGATTTTATTAACTGAATTTTAAAATACTATTCATGGATGTATTTGTAAGTTCTTCTGTTTTTCCTTTTAAGGGTTCTACAGTAGAAGAATGGCAAGGTGCATTTATATTATAAATGGATTGCTCTGGTACCAGTATAGAAAAAGGATTTTAAAAGAACATTTGGAATCAGGGACTACAATAACACATTACTGTGATAGTCTTAGCTATCACAGGAAGTAAAGTTATTAATGCCTACTGATGGCTTGGGTCTAGGGGTAAGGGAGAAAGAGTAGTCTGGGATGGATCTGAAATTTACAGTCTAGGTGATTCAGAGTATGATTGTACTGTTAACAGAATTGGATAATATTTCCAGAGTATCTTTAGAAGTAAGAATAGCTTAGTTTTATTGAAGCAGAATCTGAGGTGACTGAATGACATACCATAGGATACAGTCAAGAAGCATTTGGACATAGGAGTTCAAAGCTCAAGAAAGAAGTCAAACCTAAAGAGAGAGGTTTGGATTCTATCAATACATTGGTAGTTGCTAAGATCATGAGAAAAGAATATCAAAGGAGAATGAATATGTTGAATAGAATATCCATATGACACCTGATGCCATTGATTTGTTTTCATTACTCATTCTTTTTTTTTTTTTTTTTTACTGACCGGTAACGGGATCGCAACCCTCGGTGTCGCGCCCGTACCGGGGACTGGCAACGGGATCGCAACCCTCGGTGTTGCGCCCGCACCGCGCTCAGCCAGTGAGCGGGAACTGGTCTCCACATGGGATCCAAACACTCGGCGGGAGCGCCGCCGCACTCCCAAGCGGCACACTCTCCAGTGTGCCACCGGGCCGGCCCTTTCATTACTCATTCTATCAGACATTATTGAATTTGAATATAAATCTAAATGGCAAAAGTTTCCCTAATAAAAAAACAAAGACTTATAACTTAATTTAAAAAAATGACATCTATTTATATTGTTTACCTTATTTTAGTCAGCAATATCAGCTATTGGGGGTTATTTTATAGAAATATTCAGAGTTATACAAAGATTTATGTTGCAAGTATTTTTATCAATACCATTTATAGTAGCAAAAACCATGATACAACTCAAATGTCTAAACGTATGAATAGATAAATAAATTTTATTGAATTCATAGGATAGGGTTTTATGCAGTTATTAAAACCCTATGTTAATAAAATATTTTAGAAAGGATAATGCTATGTGAAATGTAATGTTAAGTGGAAATATTGGGATTCAAAATTTTTGATGATGAGTCTGATTTATGTAACTATATTATACCTGGAAAGAAAGGACTGTGGTTCAGAATAGGTAATTTTTCTTTTGCTACTGTTATGGTTGCTTTTTATTACCTGTATTTTCCTTTTAAAAAACCCCAAAATATCTTTCACATACAAAAATAATTTGAATTTTCTTTTTGTTTATTGAATCAATAGACACAGGTGAGAAAAGGAGGAAGAATAGTTGCTAAAGGGAAACACAGGGCCAAGTGAGGTTTGTATTAGGGCAAGGGTGATTTACATATTTTGAAAAATAAAGAGCCAGTAGAGAAGACATTGAAGATAAGGACAGAGAAGGGATAATTGATTGAGCAAAGTCCAAGAGACTTTAGGAGATTACAAAATAAAGTACTTCAGTGAAGGGGTTGAACTCAAGTGGGATAATGATAGTGGGTTGGTAGATAAATGAAACTGTGACATACATTGAGTCTATCTGATTATCACAGTAACTCTGTCATGTAGGTCTTATTGTTTTTACAGATGAAGAAATTGAGTTTTAAAGATAATAGGTAGAGAACAATTAATTTCCAGAAAATTTTGGTGAGATAGGATCTGGAATTTGTATAATTGAAATAAGTAAGGTGTTTATATATTGTAGATGAAATGATTTCAAACTGCTAGGAGTAATTTGGGACAGATCTTTGGTGAGATAGGATCTGGAATTTGTATAATTGAAATAAGTAAGGTATTTATATATTGTAGATGAAATGATTTCAAACTGCTAGGAGTAATTTGGGACAGATCATTAGTAAACATGGTACAGTGAACATGCATAAACTTACAGAAAATGGATGAGGGGAAATTGCCATAAATAATTCTAGTTCAAATGGAACTTATTTAACTTACTTCAGGTTTCTCCATTTTAAAACTTTTTGCCTTAACTCCCCAAACTGAAAGTTAGTTATTTATTAAATATTCCATAGAGCCTTGAAATCTATAAAAAATACTCACACCTGAGTCTTCAGTGTCTCTCAAATATCTCCAGATATTTAGATATACCCCTGACTTCACTACGTTCATTTGTATCAATGTTTTTTTCTGTTCATTCAATCTTCAATCCTGCCAGCCAGCCAACTAAATTTTATTAAGACACTTGCTTTGGATTAGGCATTGTGTTAGAAGTGGCGACAGAAATATAAAAAGAGTTCCTTTTACTTATGCAGACTATCTAATTATGGTACTGTACAACCTGTAAAATTACATGTAACAGGAAAATTAGAAAATGTTTATGCAAACTATTCACATATGTGTCAAGCCAGGAAGCAAAAGCAGAGTTTATTCTGATTTAAACCCATCACTTTACAGGGGAGGAAATCCAGATCTACAGATAAATTTTTCTTCTTAAAGATGATATATTAATCTTTGTTTTCCTGAATAGGTACAATTTTGATTTTGTGATCCCATGAATTATTTTTCTTGATATATGCAAATATTTCTGATTATATTTTGTGCCTTTTATTGTAAGAATCATTCTTTTCCAACTAGAAAACAATCCCTTGCTATTTTATGTACCTGAGGTAAATCTTCATAATAATATCAAGGGAGGCAAACTTTTATAATTTTAT
>NW_007732209.1:131370-138522 GCF_000696425.1 Galeopterus variegatus | reverse complement strand
TGGTATCACAGTGCACAGCTCTCAGGATCGCGCTGTCTCCTGTCATGGCCGCTCCAGACCCATCGCCATCTGATTCCCAGTCCATCTCAGAAGTTCCTACTTCTTTAATCAGAGGGCCATCCTTCCAAATAGGATGCTGTCCATTCACCCTGGAACTGCCATCCACAAACCACGCAGCTCTTTGACAGTCAGTTGAGAGGTGTTTATAGGGCACTGACCAAGTGATGATAGAATGCAGCAGCTCCTCACGCAGTTCCAGAGTCAGTCCTCCTTTCTCCCTCCAGGCATTGGCGAGGCGGCCTGTCAATCAGCGCTCAGGCGGCAGCCCCCCGTGCGGGGGCTCGGCGATGCCAGCCTTAGCGACAGGCGGCAGCGGCGGCGGCGGCCACGGCACAGACACACCTCTAAGACAGTTTCTTAAGCTTCAGTCCTCACATCCACTTTTCAGCCAGCAGAAGAACTGAAGATGTTTACTCTCCCCTTATAATGATACACTTATAGTTCCATTGACCAGAACTTAGTCAAAAGTTCACCTAACTGCAAATGAGGCTGAGAAGCGTAGTGTTTATTTCAGGCACCAATGTGCCCCACTAAAGTTTTCAGGTTCTATCAGTAAAGAGAAAGGAGATAGTGGATCTCAATATACACACTCTCTCTCTCTCTCTCTCTCTCTCTCTCTCTCTCTCACACACACACACACACACACACCATTTCTAAGGGAGATAAACTCAAAGCCCTACACAGTTACTGCATCTAAATCATAGTCCAAGAGATCACATCTGGAGATGTCTCTTAATGACCCAGGCATTTAAAACTAAAAGACTAAAACTAAAAAACAAGTCATATGCATTCACATCCTTAAAACTCCATGGCTACTCAATTTCAAATAAAAGTCCAGAGCTATGGTGGTTATTAGTCACCTTTACCTCATCTAGTTACAAAGGAGGCTGAAAAATGTACGCTTTATCTGAGAAGCCATGTACCCAGATAAAAATAGTGGGTTATATTTCTAAGGAAGAACTGGAGAACAAATATTGTGACAACATTGTTAGTAATCTCTGCCACAAACTCCAAATCATTCATTGAAATTTGCATATGCATATCCAAGAGTTCTGTACATTGGGAAATTAAAATGTGCATATCCAATAATTCTACATATTTCATTTTTCAGACAACCCACCCTGTGAGTTCACCAGAAAGCTGTATTACTTAAACCATTTCATGGATATGTTATTTTAATTATTTCCATGCCATATAATGGATCACTAATAAACTCTGCTTTGAAATTATTTTTTGGCCTCATATAACATATGCATTCCTGTCTGCCCACTTTTCTCAGACTCTATTTGTAGGGAAAGTGAAGGAAAATGGTCAGGGCCCCTCAGATGTTCAGAATCTTGCCAAACATTTGATGTAAATATGCACGTGCACCCAGGTGTTCCTTAGCTATTGTCTAATGTTCTTGCGTGTGTGCACCCAGATGTCCTGGGTTATGGACTTAAGTATAAATGATGAGTGGCTCTGATCGACAGGGCCCCCCGCCCCCGGGATGCCCCCTGGGGGCCAATGGGGAGGCCTCTACTGCTGCTGGAGGTGGTGGCTGCTGCTGCTGCTGCTGCTGACTGAGCTCATATCATCTGCCAATAGCTCCCGGGATCTTTCCCAATTACCTAGTATGGACCTGCATGTGAAGGGTTTGTAACCCAGTCTATACAATGGGTTTGAAGGGTCTGAGCCCTAGCCCTGACAATACAAATGGAAACTTAGTATAACTAAAATAATGAAATGTTTTGGCTTTAGTTATCAACGGCCCAAACAAGACAACTGGCATAGTCGTGTAGCTTTACACTATTCCTTGTTCTACCACTAATTATGGCAATTTAGGCATTTCAACTTTGCTCAGCTTGGGCTACCACTTTCTCCGGAAGTCTAGGAACCACCTAGCAGTGAGTTCGCCCCATCCCCTGAGGTCTTTGTCAGGGTGTCCCAAGAGCATGCCATCAAGTCAATAAACTCTCTTATCCAGTCTTATTTTTTAGCCCCATTGATCAATCACCCTCCAAATCCAGTTCACTGGCACTCCTCTAGCTCTCATCGGTGTGTGCTTGACAGGTCTTGCAGCTCCTTTGAGGTATGGTCTCTTTTCTCCCTGATCTTTCCCAGCTGAGGATACTTCCACTTTCCTAGCAATTGGCCTGGCAACCAGAAGATATAATGGGGGCAGATCCTGAGGGCAGCACTGTTGCCTTGTTGAGGAGAAGACTCTGCAGTACCTTTCTACACTGGAGGGTGGGAGGAAGCTTGCTAGCATGCTAGCCCTTAATAAGAAGGGGTGGGCCACCTCTGAAGGTTCTCAGGGTTCAAAGGAGCCTGGAGAGCCAAAATCTTCAGGAGCATCCACCCACATTTCCCCATCCCATGTATCAGAGTCCAAGGAAGGTTAATGAATATAACTACTAAATCTTGAGTTTTTTCCTCAGCTTTTTCTGCTCTCCCACTGCAGGAGACAAGGGCCTCTTTGTAAATGATGAAAGAGGCCTTCTGGCCTTCACACTTGTTTTCCAATTGCTTATTAACTTCCCTCAGTTTTTCATTATCTCTCTGTAGGGTGTCATTGAAACTTAATAGCAACCAGGCGATTTCATTGTTCTTATGTGCATCGTGACTACACACACCCACCCCACCTCCCCGCACCATGGACTTTTCAAGTCCTTGCACCAGCCAGAGAATTCCCCTCCATCGGAACCCTCCCCCAAACCACCACCTGTGGAAGTTTTAGCAGTTAGACTGCAACATTGGGCCAGGGACCCTCAGACTACCCAGGAAGGGGGTCCTCATTTCCAGTCAGGTGGTGAGTGACCCAGTCCCTCTTTCCCACCTTTTCTCCCACTTTCTCAGACTACTTCCAGTACCAACTGCATCAGTTCTGGTCCTCTGGGCAGCAAATGGTGAGAAAAGCGAGGCGTGTTGAGGGGTTTATCACTTGGGAAATATGAACAGGGAGGAAGAAGAATCAACAGAGAAAGCTTCAAATGGTGCTGCAGATCTGACACCTTAGGAAAAAAATGGGGGAGGAAGTAGAACGGAGCAGAGAGAGCCTTAGAATCTGCAATGCAGAGCTGACAAAGGCTCAGTCAACCCGGTGGGGCCACTTCGCTGTTGCTGGAGCCACATTCTGCTCGCCTCTGAAGAGCAGGGCCTCACAGTTATGTGCTGAGGCAGAATCTGAAGACAGTGCAGTGGGAGGCTGTCAGCTAACGGCACTCTATGCAGCTGATGAACAAGTTCTTTCTCAAAAGAAGATGCAAGTGGCAAATCTCCTTGTTTGCCACAGCAGGCAAAACCAACAGATGTCCACCCCATTTTCATCAGTAATACAAATACCTTGTATACTAAACAAATAAGTCCTAGAGGCTTTTATTCTCATTGCTCCTTTTCAAAGAAAACTGCCTCACCTACAACTCTCACTGAGAGAAAACAATCATTACCATTCGTTAAATACCTGCTATATTTAGATATTAAACGAGTGCCTGGTGTAAATTATCTTTAACCTTTACACTATTCATTGTCCAAGAGTAACCTCAGTCTCCAAGGATAGGCCATCCCACACTACTGGCAAAACTGAATAATACAAAAGCTGCCACCTTCCGTGACTCAGGTTCAGATTCACTCTCATCCCCCTTTCTCCCGTGCTTTAGTTTTTGAACTCCAAACTTGTGTGTGACTTTGGCTGACACATGTTCCTGGCTTTATCTCCTTTTGACTCCTTAGATTTGCGGCTCCTTTTCAATTGGTTTTCCTTCTAGGCTTCCCATCTGCCAGATATGGTGACCCAAGCTCTGGTCAATTTTCTGACCCATACCCTAGTGCCCTCAGGTCTCTACTCCATCTTGAGTATAAAAGGTACCAGCTACATCTTCTGCCTACCCAGGGGTTATCCCTACTTGGTCTCCTTTAGTTGGGGAGCAAGACAAAATAAAATAATCAGGCAAGACAGATATTATTACATTAATTTTACAGATGAAGAAACTGAGTCCCAGAGAACTTAGGCAATTGCCCAAAAGCAAGTAGGTTGCATAGCTAGGTGTCCTAGCTATTGTTAAGATACAGTATTTAAAACTTGAGAAATATGGGGAAAATTGGACTGTGTGTCCTTCAACACCATCCTGGGATGTTGACAGAATCACTCAAACATTACTTAATTATATAGAGGGATGTATGTGCAGGCTACTTTGCCATTTAGTTTTAACTAAGGGCTCAGACTCTGCAATTAAATGTTAATTTTTCTGTCCAGTAGAAATACAGTTTCACTGCCCTTTGGACATTAACCAGTTAAGTTTCTCACTTAGTAAACTTATTTCGAAGTGCCTTTCCCAATGGACTATAAATATGCCAGTACTCAAAATGCCCTTTTCAATCAGCCTTACCATCTCATTGATTCCCTCATTCATGAATTGAATAAAATCTTTGACATGTGTTCATTCTATATTTGCATGAAAGTTGTGTTTTTAACTTTTGAAAATCACTCTTTGGCACTATAACGTTTGACTTCAAAGTCATTGGTCTTTCCCTCTACTAGATTACTTTTCAAGATGGGCATGCCAATACATATTGGAACAGGAAAAGAGCTGTGCCCCCCTGAGGTTAATTTTCTGAGGGAGAGAAATCTTATGCCGCATCTCTCCTCATGTCAAGGCTAGGCCTCCATCTTGAACCATGTTTTGGGGAAGAGCTTTTCTCTTGCAAGACTTCTGGTGAAAGGAACAGCCCAGGTAGATTGACCACGAGATCTTCCTAAAATATTGTTCCTGGTATTTTTGAAATCTTGAAACAAAGCCTAAGTGCTTAAAACAGAAGCTTGAACTTCTCCTTGAGGACTCTTTTGCTTTGGGAAGCCTTTTGGATGCATAAAAGTAAAGCCAAGATCCTCTTTCAGAACAGACTCTGCATAATACAAAAAATTGCCTTCCTTGTGGGCAGGGTGACATGCTGAGAGTTTATGCTGCTTTGACTCATGGTAATTATTGTTGCCTGGAAAGATGCTGGAGTCCCTTCTCCTGCTCCTAACATGTAGAAATGATAGATAAGATATTTTTAAAAATACTTTTAAAATGTAGTCGAGCTCAAAAGCAAATCTCCAGGTGTCAAAGCAGTGAGAAAGAATTGAAGCCAGACAGCTTTTGGAGTATTGGACCTGTATACATGCCTCAGGGCTAGGCTATTGACACAAGAATGGCACTGGAATCCAGGCTAAAGGAACAAGTCAAATTAGGAAACTGAACCTAAGCTCTCTAAATAAAGGTGGGTGCTAGGAAAGGGCTTTCCCTGTCCTTTATCAAAGACTAGAAATATAATGCATACAATCAGGGTGCCCACCCTGAGCTGTTGGTGGAAATAAAGCTACCAGCCAGAAATCGGAACCCCAGCTGTGATCTCTGCCTTGGATGGGTACAAGTTTGTAATATCTCAGAGTCTGAGTATCCTCTGCTGAGAAACTTACTTAAAACTGATATTTAATCTATGAAATTTGCAAGGCCAGGGCAGAGGCAAAGGTTTAGCCATCCAATTGCAACACCTTTTTAACCCAGGGCACACAGAGGGCTCTCTCATAGTGAGGTAGGACAGAATAGGGACACACCCCAAGGAGGCTGCTTATAAATATTCAGACTGGATCGGCACTAGCCACCTCATTGATTTGCAGCTAATGAACCCATAATGAGCTGACAACATCTTAACCACCTTACCAATCAGCATGCTACACTTGGAACTTTGCGGTTTCCAAAAACTGCAGCACCTGAGCACTAAGAGGAAGAAAAGTACAGATGACTGCTATATGACCTGCTACCCTTGACACGAGACCAGGAAGGACAAAGTTAAGGAAAAGTGACTCCACTGAGCATGACCAAAAACTTCAGAAACTCAGGGGTACATGACAGAAAGCTGATGCAACTTTGCTTCAACCTATTAGGCCTTAATTACCCTTGATCCTCCTTCATAGCTGAATATTCTTCCTCTTACTTAGGATAGAGAAACACACCCATTCCAAAACAGCATAAGAATCCAGGGGCACTCGTCACTCATGGGGGATGCCTGCACACCCTTCTGCACGTGCTTTCACTTTACAATAAAGCCCTATTGTTTGAATCTTCTATCTGTCCCACTTCCTTTCCTTTCACTGTAAGGGTGCTCATGGTGCAGACTCCACTCGGTGCCATGAAAGATTTTTCTTTATGGTTTAACCAAGAACCTGGACAATAGAAGAGAATTCCCACTGAAGATGGACTCACAGCAAAAGATTACAAAGCACATGAGAACACTCTCTGCCCTGAGTGTTAGCAGATGTGATTAATTAGAGAATCCATTACAAAGAATCACAGAGTAATCTAGTAGGTATGGGGGAACCATCCTATCCCTTTTCCCTTATTCTTCTTGAGCCAATTAAAAAGAAACCTTTGCCTTTTTAAAAGCACTGGGAAGAGTTGTGCCCTACTTTGGGCACCTCCAGAAGCAGACTCTGAAAGATTCAAGTACAAACAGTTCATTTGGGAGGTTGGGGCTGTGTGTTGGGGCTACAGTTGGGAGGTAGAGAGAATAATGCATGGAAGGCAAGGAAGATAAGGTACACTATTAAGCCAGATGCTATGATGGGTACCTGAAGCTTAACCCCATGGGGCAACTCTGAGAAAAAGTGTAAAACAAACAACTTAGAATTATCACACCCAAGGGGTGAAGGATCTGGGGTATTCCTAATAAGATATAATTTATAATGGGGGATAATAATTATAATAAGAGGTTTTGGCTGAGGGCTGCTCTTAAAGAGTTGATTCCCTGGCATTTCTGGCCTGCTGCACCAAGCAGAGTAGTCCCAGGGAGGGAGGGACCTTTAGATGCAAAGATGCAGGTACTGACCAATGGAACACACTGAAATGATGAATGTCAGAGGACCATGCATGTAGCACTAAAAATATCTGCTACAAGCAAATTTTTTTTTTTTTGGTCTTTTGTCTTTTTCCATGTCCGGCAACGGATCACAACCCTCAGTGTTGCCCCCGTACCGGACCGGGGACCGGCAACAGGATTGCAACCCTCGGTGCTGCTCCCACGCCTCGCTCAGCCAGTGAGCGGGAACCGGTCTGCATGTGGGATCCGAAC
>NW_007732209.1:116959-130370 GCF_000696425.1 Galeopterus variegatus | reverse complement strand
ACCGGTCTGTATGTGGGATCCGAACCCTCGGCGGGAGCGCCGCCGCGCTTCCCAAGCGGCGCACTATCCAGTGCGCCACTGGGCCGGCCCAAGCAAATTTTGACTGTGTCTTTCCCTTACATTCTCTTTGCCTTGGTGGAATTTTAGAGTGTAGGCAAAGAATAGAACACCTTATCAGGAACACATTTATAGGTTTCTTTTCCCTTCTGACCCTCCTCTCTGCTAGTCTTGGGAAGCCTTTATATAGCTTTAGGCAGCTGTGATTGATCTGGCCTTCTTCCAGATCTCTCTGTGTCTACTCTGAAGCCTTCAGGGCCTTGGCTTTTGATACCCAAACCACTTGGGCATTTGCAACCCAAAAACCTTTTCTCTCATAAATATCAGTTCTGCAAAGAGACTCAAAAGCCTATGTTATAGAACAAAAGCAAATGATTCTCTTTTATTTCTTTCTGCTCATTTTAATAAGGGAAGGGTTGTGGGGGTAAAAAGGAATTACCAATAATGAAAAACGCATTGATTTACATTGCAAAATACTATTCTGCTACATGACATATACAGGAAACACGGCATTGCTTTGTTTTCTATAAATCACTTTAAATTCTGTTTTGAGTCTTCATTTCCACTGGGCAGATGATCTCAATCATTATTGGAACAGTCACCCTCTCACTGTTACATCAGAATCCAGGAGTAGTACACAGAAAAGGGGAAAGGGCCCTGTATAGTAAGAAATTTGGCCTTGCCCAAAGAGTGGTCTGGTCTTTGTCCTGGCTCCTGGAGGTAATCTCTAAAGCCTTGGAATTGCCCCAGTCATGGGAGTGTCCTTGATTTTCATGGTAGGCCACTCCCAATAGTTTATGCTAAGAAAATGACTCAGGGGGGACAAGCCACACTAGATAGTCTTTTGTGGGGGCTGGACACACCAGAAAGACCAACCATGTGAAAGGGGTAGGGGTGGGAGCTGGAAATTGAATTCAACCACAATTCAGTCATGCCTACACAATGAAGTACCAATAAAAACTGGATATCAAAGTTAGAGTGAGCTTCCTGGTTGACAACTTGCATAGAATATTGTTGGCAATACTCTGTGTATATTGTTACATATTAATGTCAGGAGAATAATGTGTCCTGAGGATAATGGGAGTTGCTCGTTTGGAACCCTTTGGAACCCTCCCACACTGCCTTATTCATCTTTGGCTGATTTTTTTTTTTCCTTTTTATCTTTTTTTTTTTACTGACCGGTAACGGGATCGCAACCCTCGGTGTCGTGCCCGTACCGGGGACCGGCAACGGGATCGCAACCCTCGGTGTTGCGCCTGCACCGCGCTCAGCCAGTGAGTGGGAACCGGTCTCCACATGGGATCCGAACCCTCGGCGGGAGCGCCGCCGCACTCCCAAACGGCGCACTCTCCAGTGTGCCACGGGGCCGGCCCTTTGGCTGATTTTAATGTATCCTTTTCTTGTAACAAATGTAACTGTGAGTATAATAGGTTTCAGTGAGTTTTGTGGGTCTTTTTGGTGAATTACTGAACCCAATTAGGAAACCCCTAAACTTGTACTTGGTGTCACAAGTCTTTGTCAGACTTCACAGTCCTTAACCTCTGTTTGGTTAACTACGTCCTTAACCTCTGTTTGGTTAACTACGTCCTTAACCTCTGTTTGGTTAACTTCATGTAGCTCCTAACCTTCAGTTCATCAAGGCTGATTGTTCTGTTATCAAAGACTAAATTTTCCTTGAGGAACAGCAATTCCCTGCTTTGGTGCCCTGCGTGGGTCACAGAATTCACAGAGGTAAGAAGCCCCATGGCTGGGGTCTAGCCTCCCTATATCTACCTTACACCGACTCCCTTGTGTGTTGCTGCCTCCTGGGAATCTGCCAAATATTTGCCCCCTTTCTCTCCTTACCATCAAAAGTATTCATAATAGCACTGTTCATAATAGCCCCAATGTGGAAATGATCCAAATGTCCATCAAAAGTAGAATGGAAAAGTAAATTTTGATATAGTCCTATAATGGAGTATTATACAGCTACAATAATGAACAAACTAAGTGACACACAATGACATGGATGAGTCTCACAAACATAATGTGCAATGAAAGAAACTAGAAATGAATGCAAACTGCATGGTTCCATTTGTATAAACTTTAAAAACAGCCAAAACTTACCTAAAGTATTTTAAGTAATTATGGATAATTGTTATTCAAGTGGGTAGTAACTGAAAGAAAGTACAAGAAGGCTTTGGGGATTCTGAAAATGTTCTCTTTCCTGATCTAGGTACTACTTATATGTTTATGTTCACTTGGTGAAAATTTGTAGAGCTGTACACTTATGATTTGTGTGCTTTTAAATGTTTTGTACGTAAGTTATATTTCAATTAAAAGTTTACCTCTCTTCAGTCAACTCAGGGTTTAGAAAAAAATCTGGGATGAAAAGTATTTTGTACATGTCTTCTGCCTAGGGTGACCAACTTGCCCTGGCTTGCCTGGGACTTTCCTGGTTTTAGTACTGAAAGTCTCATGTTCCAGGAACTGTCCTCTGTCCCCTAAGTCCTGGGCAAACTAGGATAGCTGGTTACCCTATTTCTGCCTATGAATACAATCATAAACCCTCCTCTAGGAAAGTTTTAAAAAGATTTGACTAACTTTCTGGAAAGGGGGAGAAAAAATCAGGAAGGAAGAATATACATTATGATCTTAATACATAATCCTGACAATACTTATAGTTTACGTATCACAATCGGCAAAAGCCCTCTCTGGGAAATCAAAGACACACTATATCACTTTGAAAAGTCAGAATCCACATTAACCTAAAAGCTCATGTCACACATGCACATGTGCACACACACACACAACCATCTGAACCTAGATCCAGAGGGAGATACTCAGTTGGAAAGTTTACTTTTAAAAAGGTCAAGTTATTCTCCCTGAAGTTCCTGTAGACAAGTGATTTTAGAGATTGAGGCCCCTTGAGATCTAAAGGAAATGCTATTATAATACAAATAATCCTTCATGCAACCCAGCTGTGACATTTGATACCAGAGAGAATATGAGTGAAAATACACAGCACCACTCTGGCTTTTCTCAAATGAAAAGGGAATTGTCAGAGGCAACTATAACTTGCAAGGACAAAACCAAAACATGTGGATTTCCATTTATAGTTCAAAGGATGAAGATGTTGAGGGCAGGTGGTAGCGGTGGGCTGCAGGATCACTACCAAACAGAAATAGAGTTCAATCTTGGCCAAACTTTTCCAAAACGGAAAGCCAAAGAAGAGAGGGAGAAAGACACAGTTTAAATTAACTTCTCAGTCAATAAGTCTGTTAAACAGTGTTGTTCCTTTAAAGTCTTCTATTATGCAGTGGTTAAATGTGCTCCCACATAGCTCTGATTAAAAACATTTTGTGAGGCCCATTTCTCCAATTCCAGTTCTGTAGAACTTAATGTTCCCTCCAAAATTGCTTTGGGGGAAGCAATCTCATGTCAGGGAAATGAATTCAAAAGTGCTTTCCTACAAGAGCTGAGGGGAATTCACACCTTCAATCCACAACTTGGAAAATAGCATGGTTTAGATTGCTTTTGGAAGTTCACAAAATAAATTCAAGAAGGCTGATGTTGAGTGAGGTAATCTTTAGACGGTTCACATACACATTTAGTCTTTAACCATTATTACCAATATTCTTCAGCAGAATGTGCTTGTTACCCAAGTGAACTATTTGAATAGCATGTTTTGTAAGCTCTGGCTTTTATAAAACATCTCCTTTTCAATGGTGATACTTTTAACTTTTTGCCTTTACAACTTTTGGACCCACTATGTATTTAAATTCTGAGCATGCACAGCTTGGTATTTAGCCACAGACAGAAAGGGACCCCTATACAGGTTTCTGGATCTTTTCTGTCTTGTCCTCTCCCCTCTGGTACTTTGCTCAATATACACATTTTTCTCCACTGGACAATTTTTCTGCACTCAAGGGCAATGATGTGGGTTGGGACAGCTGGCCTGGCCTTGTGTTCACTTGGGAACAGACCCCTCAAAGCCTCTTTCACAAATAGCTCTGTTATTCTTTCCTTCAAATGGATCCTCTAGCAAAAGCCGCAGCTTAACACCATTCCAAGAAACAGCATTCGCATATGTGATCCAGGGGGTGCCACTCAATTAGACAGGTGTAATGTCCCGACTTGGTCTCACCCTCCGGTCTCTATTTCTATTCACCTGGAATAGGACTGGTCACTTGGTCACTTGTTCACATTTTCCTAAAGCTGTGGTCTCCATGATTTATTTATTGTTCGTTCCATCAATAAAAAGATTTTTGATCACACTCGCCAATATATGTACATATCTTTATTTATAAAATACACATATACACATACGATATGTAGATACATATACACACACCACTAAAGAACTTTTAAAAGTTTGAAATACAAACTAAACATGAATAGAACTTCTAATAATTTTTGAGATCATCAGATTAAATGAAAAAGCAGACTGAAACATGCTGTGTATAAGAAATCCACTTTGAATTTCTAGGTGCAAATAGGTGTTGCTTTGCCTCCCGTGGATTTTTCACCCCTTTTCCCCTGGGCAACAGAGCTGCCAAAGATTACTCAAACCCCATTTCTTCTGAGCAGTGAGAAGCCCCAAAAAGGGGTTAACCTCCTAGAACCCTCAAGAGAGAGGCATTCCTTCCATTTGGGAAATTAACCACGAATTGGGGTTCTCTTCCCACATTTATTCTCCAGACCAGGAAGTTACAGCAAGAGAACATAGGTGGGGCTTTTGCTAAGTATAGTTTAACAAGTTTAACAATAGAAGCTGGTGACATTCAGTAAAACAAGCAAGGTGACATTCCATAATGCAATTTTCAAGAAGTTAAGTCGATCCACCAACAAAAGCTTGATCTTAGCAAGCATTCTCTTCCTATAGCAATTTCCCAGTATCTTTACATATCAATCAGTAACCTGTCTGTCCTTTGAGCCAGCAACCTTGCTGTGCTACAATTCTTTATCTTACAACAGAGACTAGCCGGAGGAAAGTTTTCTGTCCCCTGCAAGGTCAACATTTTATATGTACTTTTAAGAAGCTAGGCCAAACTGGAAACTGCAAGGCTTTGGAAAACCAGGCCCTGTGAAATACATTTGCTTTATGTATACTCCACAAATAGGTTTAAAGTAAAGGCATAGAAAAATATATACTATGCTAATACTAGTCAAAATAAAGCTGGAATTGATATATTAATATCAAAGATTTCAGAGCAAAGAATAATATCAGGGATAAAGAGGGTCATTTCATAATGATAAAGTAATCAACTCAGGAAGAGTATATAACAAACATACATTTTTATGAACTTAATAATAGGCTTCCAAATATCTGAAGCAAACTGATAGTACTGTAAGGTGAAATAGATAATTCCACAATTACAGTTGGAGATTTAAACAACCTTCTTTCAGTAATCAACAGAACAAGTATTTACTCAACAAATATACAAGAAACTTGAACAACACTATCAACTAATTTGGCCCAATTAACATTTATAAAACATTCAATTCACCAAGCACAGAATATACATTCTTTTCAAGTACACATGGAATATTTACCGAGATAGACCATACTCTGGGCCATAAAGCAGGTATCAGTAAATTTAAAAGGATTCAAATTGTGCAAAGTGTGTTCTATGACCACGATGGAATTAAATTACACAACAGTAACAGAAAGATCTCTGGAAAATTCCCAAATAATACAACTCTAAACAACGCATGGATCAAAGAAGAAATCAAAGGAGAAATTAGAAAGTATTTTGAACAGTATAAAAAGGAAAACATTAAAATTTGTGAGGTGTACCTAAGGCAGTGCTTGGAAGAAAAGTCACAGCACTGAACACCTATATTAGAAAAGAAGAAAGGTCTCAAATCAATGACCTCAGTTTCCATGATGAGCCAGGAAGTTAAATGACTCTGTACAACCATTTAGATTCCTTCCTCTGGATTCCCTTTTTGTATTTTATTTCATTGAGTGAATCTTTCATTTCTAGCAGTTCTGCTACATTCTTTTTTAAGTTATTAATCTCTTTGTAAATTTCCTCCTTCATATTCTGATATTTTTTCTTGTTTCCTTTGTTCTCTAATTAAATCTTCTTTTATTTCTTCATGCTTTCTTAAGATCATTGCTTGGAATTCTTTTTCAGACATTTCAAGGGTTCGCTGTTCTATGGGGTCTGGTATTTGAGCATTACTGTACTCCTTTGGTGGTGTCATATCTTCTTGTTTGTTTGTAGTTCTAGTATTTTTTCATTGATGTTTGATCATCTGGAAGAGGACTTGCTTCTTCTATTCTGGGGTTGGCTATGAGGATTAAAGATTTCCTCCTCAATTTGCAGGCTCTGCTGGTGACTCTTCTTATATCAATGTAGTTGAGTGTGTGGCAGGTTGCCTGTAGTGTGGCCCTGGCTGCTATTGTGGTGATGAACCATCCTTGCAGTGACAGTAGGTGTGGTGGTGGCTATGGTACTCTACCTTGGCTCCTGTTCCGGCAATAAGCAGGGCTTTCTGGGGCTGGAGTCTGGGTCTCCGAAGGCGCACAGGGCTCAGCTCGCCTCTGCACCTGCTGGGGCTTATGGGTGGTTCCTTCCAGGACCGGAGTCCTGGATTCCCTTTTTGTAGATTCTTGCCCAGATTCTTACTCTTGACCTCTTTCTGTGACTGGTAATGACATGGGCCATAACCCTTCTTTTCCTCACTACCAGCTCAGCTAGGGAAAAGATGCCCACCCCCACTTGCATCCCCTTAGACACTTGAGCAGAAACCAAGTTTGAGCTCAGCAGAAAGGACACGTGGGAAAGGTCACTTAAGCAAGTTTCCAGTCTAGGCAAAAACAGTGCTTATTGCCCACTAGCGATTCAGTCTACCTCAAGTGGGCTGAGATGTTCACTTAGAGTTGTGTGGGAGGCCAAAGCTCTATAGAGTGTGTCTCAGTTGAATCGGGCTGCCATTACAAAAGACAATGGACTGGTTGGCTTAAACAACAGAAATTTATTTTCTCATAATTCTGAAGGCTTGAAAGTCCAAGATCAACGTGCCAGATGGTTTGTTTCCTGTTTGGGGCTCTCTCTTTGTGTTGCAGATGACCACCTTCATGCTGTTTCTTCACACAGCCTTTCCTCAGTGCATGCACGTCCAGGAAGATCTTTCTTTTTCTCCTTCTTCTTCTCCTTCTCCTTCTCCTTTTCTCCTTCTCCTTCTCCTTCTCCTTCTCCTTCTCCTTCTCCTTCTCCTTCTCCTTCTCCTTCTCCTTCTCCTTCTCCTTCTCCTTCTCCTTCTCCTTCTCCTTCTCCTTCTCCTTCTCCTTCTCCTTCTCCTTCTTCTTCTTCTTCTTCTTCTTCTTCTTCTTCTTCTTCTTCTTCTTCTTCTTCTTCTTCTTCTTCTTCTTCTTCTTCTTCTTCTTCTTCTTCTTCTTCTTCTTCTTCTTCTTCTTCTTCTTCTTCTTCTTCTTCTTCTTCTTCTTCTTCTTCTTCTTCTTCTTCTTCTTCTTCTTCTTCTTCTTCTTCTTCTTCTTCTTCTTCTTCTTCTTCTTCTTCTTCTTCTTCTTCTTCTTCTTCTTCTTCTTCTTCTTCTTCTTCTTCTTCTCCTTCTCCTTCTCCTTCTCCTTCTTCTTCTTCTTCTTCTTCTTCTTCTTCTTCTTCCCCTCGTTCTCTTCTCCCTCCTTCTCCTCCCCCTCCTCCTCCCTCTCTTCCTCCTCTGCATCCTCCTCCTCCTTCTTCTCCTTCTCCTTCTTCTATGACCACTAATCGCATCATGAGGACTCCACTCTCATGACTTTGTCTAACCCTAATTACCTCCCAAAGGCTCAGTCTCCAAACAGCATCACACTGAGGGTTAGGACTTCACCACATGAATTTTTAGGGAGCACAAACATTCATTTCATAACAGAGGGTTCTCTCTAAAGAGCTCTCCCAGAAATTTGTGACATGGCAGGTTGCTAATGAAGAATTCTGGACTTTGGTCTGAGTCATCATTATTTCCTTTTTGAAGATCTAGCAACCTATTATACATCACCTTGGATACTAGAAGAGAAAGAATCCCTTTATTAACTCAGGATGCATAGTGACATTACAACATTTGTACAATATCCTTAAGATGAAAGGAAGATATGTTGCAGAAGGTGATGAGAGAGAGAGAGAACCACAGAGTAGCTGAATGTCAATGGAGCAAAATCATGACTTCTTTATCCAACTCAACCTTTATTGTCAAAGATCTTCAGGTCTTGGCTCTACCAATCATCAGCTGTGTGAATTTGGACAAATTATTAACCTTTCTGAAGCTTAATCTTCACATTTTAAAAATGGGAATAATAATAGAAACTACTTCTCAAATTTGTTGTGAGACCAGGAGATTATTTATATGAAGAACACTTGAAAATGTTTATTTCAATACTAATGTTGCCAATCATTTGAATCAGTGTCTTCTCAGCCATCATCTGCCATCAGAGACACATTTCTGAGACACTCCATCGCATAATTGTGTTCTCACAACTTGTGCCCCTCCTCCTCTCTCCTGGTATGAATACTCAGAGGTGTTAAACTGAGGTTAAATGCCTTTTCACCCAGTCTGAATGCTTTCATGAACATTAATATCTGAATTATATAACCCCACCATGTCTTCTCCTTGTTAGACTCAACTCTCTTCCATCTACTTTGATTAAATATTTTTCTAGTGTATTTTTGGATTATTAAAAAGAAAAATCAATTAATTCATTCACTCAATAAATATTAATGAAGTGCCCACCAAGTACTGTTCCAGGCACCAGGTATGTAGCAGTGAACAAAATAGATTAAAGTCCCTTATATTTTATACTGGTATAAATAACTATCATAGTATAAACTTCTCAAAGTCTGTTGGCTTTGTTCTGGAACTCCTGCTTAGAATGGTCATTGTTTCCATTCTCAAATAAAATTGATATTTAATTTGTATTTTTGACAGTGCAAACTAATGAAGGTATTATTAGTGCTAGAGTTGAAGGAATCTGGAGTACATTTAAGAAAATGACATATAATAAAGAATATGAACATGCTGAGAAGAGAAAGAAAAAATATTTGTAACAATTATTACTTTTTTTACTCTTTTTAAACATTTATTTTATAATGTAAAAAGAGAAGACACATCATGGGGTATGTAGAATATGTTACAAGCTCCAAATTCACATGAAATGTATCTAAAAGAGAATAAATGAATTTTAGAAGAAACTTCAGCAATCCGACAACCATACTGAAAAACAGTAAAAGTGCATGGGTTTTCTCATCTTCATAGCTTTTAAAATCAACACGTAGCAGCTTTGCTAGACTTTCAAAATCAAGTTCTTCTTCATTTAGATTTTGACAGGGCCCAGAAAGTCAGTTTCATTGCTAGTTAGAGATAATCTTTCGGCATCAATAACAATCACATCGAAATTAATAAAAGTTGAGCTACGATTTCTTTTGGTGGGGGAAAGGGAGTCTGGATTTCCTTTCTTACAGCAAGTCCTTTCATACTGTACAATACGAGAATCTGAGGATGCCAGTTTTCTATTTCACTGGCCCCATGCCTTCTACAAGTTGCTGACTCACTTTACAGAGTAGAGTTAAGAACCTGTCTGAATCAATAGGCATTAGTAGCAGAGAGCACTAGTTCTTCCCCAATACCCATTTTCTCTTTCTTCCAAAGAAATAGAAATTTTAGTGAGGCACAGCATTAACAAAGGTTGGCAAGATCTTGGAAGACAACTTACAGGTATGAGAAGCAATAGCATTGGGATAAATGCCAAGAGAGATTTAAAATGTTGGGGGGTGTATGCTACATCTTGCTACTTTTAGCAACCTCCTGTAGAAGGATAGACCCTGGTCAGAGCTAGCAAGACAGTAACCAAAAATGGAAGGTAACATAGCTCTGTCAAGAGTACATTCTTTGCTTATGTACTATAATTTCAGAGCCCTATACAATTAAAAAAGCCAACTGCTTCCTGCAGCTCTACAGTGAAGCAGTATAAAGAGACTGTGAAAAAGGAAGACTTGGCAAGAAATAATACTGTGGCCTCTCAAGCACCTTCCTTATTGACCAGTAAATGAGACCCAGAGCAGACGTACAGATCACATTAAGGATGTCAATTTCACACCCAAACCTATTAAGAAGAGCTTAAGGAAACAGCTATTAAGTTGAATATGAGGAAGATGAGTCAGCACAGAGAACAGTGACCCAAGAAAATTTGCCTGGAAGAGATCTTAGACTATGGTTACTTCTATATGTAATTGAAAAGTAGCAAATAGACCAGAAGCTTATTAAGTGTTAGAGGGAATCCAAAAGCCAAAGATACCAAAAGCCTGGCTTACAAATGCCTATGATGATTAGAGTCCCCGAATAGTGTTTGGACCCCCAAACTGCTCAGCAGGAAACAGGCTGTTAAACCTGAGCAATCCCCCCAAAAAGGCCCACTGCAGATGAAGCCATAAAAATCAATGGAAATGAATGAATGGAGGACAGAGCCAAGGGCTATAAAGAACAATGGACAAGGAGTTTTTTTAGGGTAGAGCTAAGGGCTGTCTGATGAGCTAAGAAATTTAATCCAATGCCAGGACAAGGAGTGTTTGCATTTCCAAGCCAGTAGGACTTAATAATTACCGTGAACTGATGACTGCTGAGTGGTTCCACTTCTCCCTTTTCAGTATCAGTGTTTCTTTTCTTGTTACCTTGCTCCTACTCTGCCATTATGTTGTATACATAAGTTGTCTTATTTTTTATAAATTGTAGGATCACAAGGAGACACATCTGAACCTGATACAGGGGATCACACATCACTCAGAGATCCTGGACTTTGAGATGTATGTAGTAACAACATTGTGCTTTGGAGTTTCCTACTTTGGAGACTGGTGAGTATGTTCTATGTGTGTGAAGAAGGGCATACACAGTTGCTTGTATGACCAAAATAGCAGAATGGCAGAGGCCAATAGTTTTCCCTCATATCTGTTCACCACTTCTTCCTATAATAATAGAATTTTGAGCTGAGTATATGGCCACCTAAAATAAAAACTTCATTTCTCGGTCTTCCTTATAATTAGGTGTGGCCATGGGACTAATATCTGGCCAATGGTATGTGACAGGGTGTGATGCGTGCAACTTCCAGGTTGTACCCTTACAGGGAAGTCATATGTCTTTCTCTTTCCCCTTTCCCACTAGCTGGAATATGGAAACAGTAGAGATCATGCATCAGGAGGCCATGGCGGCAACCTACAAATGGCAGAACAACATAGAAGGACCCTGGTTTTCTTTCTTTCTTTCTTTTTTATTTTTAAGGAATAGGGTTTATTGAACACAAAGAATTGACAACATATTTCTATAGGGTAATCAAATGAATCATCATATTTGTATGTGACATTCTTCCATATGAATTGAAAGATACTGCTACTGATTGTTGAGAAAGAGAAAGTAACAGAAAGACAACAGGACAAATGTGTTATGTATCAGGACTGGTATATAATGCCTTTTTTTCTCTGGGGGGATTTGGCATATGTTCTCTGTTGTGTCTCACATTAATTGCTTTGAAGTCTCTCTTCCAGGGAATGGAGCTTTGTGGTAAGTATTTTGCTGCATTGGTCTACCTCCTGAAGAACTTTGTTAACCACTATGGGTTTGATGTGTTCTGTCGCTTGCCTGGTTGTGGAGGCGGGGACAGGGCTGGTCTGCAACCCCCATCTCAGGACCCTGGACAGTGGTGGCATGCTCTCTTACTTGCCTAGCTGAACCCTGGTTTTCTGACACTACTGAATTTATCTGTTATACACAGTCAAACATACATCTTATTTAATAATTGTATATCATAATTTAATTCTAGAAACCCACCCAAAAGGAAATGGAGTATTTTTTAACTTTGTGGAAGAATGGCAATTTCTTTAGCCTTGAGCAATAAGAAATGTAAAATGTGATAGACAAAGGATTAATAATTACACTATATTAACAAGTCATTTAGATTTATAAGAAGGACATCTAAACCCCATAGTGAAGAGAATGAACAGACAATTGACTCTTGAGGAAATACATATGGTGAAAAAAAATCACTTGGAAAGTGTTTATCCTATGTAGACATCAAAAAAGTGAAAATTAAACAAATCTAGAGATTTTATGTTACATCTAGTAAGTGACTACATTAGCTAATGTTTACGGAGGACCTATTTTGTGGTAGGAACTATGCTAAGTGCTTTTATCATCTAATCTTCACTAAATTTTATATATGTGATCCTGAGACTTGAAGAGGTTAAGCAACTCACCCAAGGTTTCATAACTAGTCAGTACTTAGAGCCGGATTTCAAACACAGGGGTGTCTAACTTCAGAGTCAGTACTCTTAACTACTGTACTAAACTATATTGCCTCCCATGCCAAAAGAGCAACATTTATAATGACGATAACACACAATGCTGGAAAAACTGGTAAAAGTGGTTTACTCATGCATTAGTGTTCAATTTACTCTCAGATCTCTGGCTGCCCTTCTCCTGTTTTGCTCTGTTTCATAGGGAACTACATTTTCCAGCTTTTGGGTAGGTCTGGCCAATGGACAGTTGTCTTAGTTCATTTGTGCTGATATAACAAAATACCTTAATCTGGGTACATTATAAAGAATAGAAATTTATTTCTTATAGTTCTGGAGGCTGGGAAGTCCAAGATCAAAGAGCTGACATCTGGTCAGGGCTTTCTTGCTGTGTCCTCACGTGGCCGAAGAGATGAAAGGGCAAAGGCTAGCTAGTTCCCTTCAGCCCTTTTATAAAGTTGCTAATCCTATTCATGAGGGCTCTGCCCTTGTGACTTAATCACCTCCTAAAGGCCCCACCTCTTAATACTATCACATTGGGGTTTAAGTTCCAACATAAGTTTTGGAGGGGATACAAACATTCAAACCATAGTAACAGTACTGGCAGAAGATTGAAGAGCAAGAAGGAAGAGTCCACAGTATTTTTCTCCCTCTCTTTCTACTTCTTACAGCATCTCTTCCATGGATCCAGCTTTTGCCAGACTGAACCTTCCTTGATGGTCCCAGCTACTACTGGACAGTTCTGACCAGGCAGATGCAGCCATGGTTCTAGTTCCCTTCATGTGGCCCTGGTTTCTGGGCCCTGGTAAGACTACCTCCTCCAAGTGTTCCTCCATTCCTAGGTATGGCAGCATCTTTCTGCTGTTGCCAATCTCTGGGTGATTTCACCACTGACTTCTTAGCTTCCCCATTACTTGTGTGTGAAGTCAATTTCCTTTTTATTTTCCCTCTGTTGAAAGTACTAGAGTGATTTTTGTGTTTTTTGCTGGACCCTGACTTAATACACAGACAATACACCCCTCTTGGGAACAAGAGCAATAATGATGATCATATATATATATATATATATATATATATATATATATATA
>NW_007732209.1:67076-116864 GCF_000696425.1 Galeopterus variegatus | reverse complement strand
ATATATAGGTTCAGTTTTCTAACCTGAAAAATATATCCTAGGGAAATAATTTAACATAAACAAACAAATATTCACATAAAGATGTCCATTTCGTATTTACATAATAGTAGAAAATTGGAAACTATCTAAATGTCCAATATTGGGAGAATAGACTAAAATTTTGGGAGGCATAACACAGTGGAACAATGGAGACGTTATAATTATTGCTTCAGTCAGCTTTTGCTAGATTATGCTGCAACAACAGATGATCCCCATATTTTAGTGATTTACCACAGATTTACTTCTCAGTCATGTTACCTATCCTTTGCAGGTTAGCTGCTGCTCTGTTTCCTCTCAGGACCCAGTTGGAAGGACCAGCCCCCATGTTGGTCTCATGGCAGTAGAAAAAGAGCGAGGACAGAGTAATACAATAGCTCTTAAAGCTTATGCTCAGATGTGGGTTATGTCATTTCTGCTCAAATTCCACTGGCCAAAGCAAGTCATATGACCACATCTGCTATAAATGGGGCAGATACTGATCCTCCACTGATGCCCACCTGGGAGAGGCTCTGTAGGGATGGGCCCAGAGGAGAGGGGCAGCAAATTTGTTGAATAATGACAAAAGTATACCATATTAAAGAAGACTATGAAGAAACATGAAAAATGTTTGATGTAATGATAAGTAAAGTAAGAATCTTTAAAAAGATTTTACATACACTATTGCAGTAGTCGGCTAACTGTTCACTAAAATCCATTCTAACCTGCTTCCTAGACATATGAAGTTATATGTAATCACATGACTAAGTTCTAGTGAATGAGATATGAGTAAAAGGGATGTGCCGTACTCACTGGCCAGGTGTCTCCTCCACACATTTTTCATCTTCTATTACCTGAATTCTGGTCGTGGCAACCCGGCCTTAATCTAGTAGGTAACCATAAGGTCATAGAAGCTACAGAGCCACAAAGCAGGAGGAACCTGGGTTGCTGGGTCACGATGTGGAAGAGAGCCATCTGCCAACCTAGAATGCCTGATCTAGATTATTAAATTAGGGAGAAATAAATATGTTCCTTAAGTCACTGAATTTTGGGAATCTCTTTGGGGCTCTATTAGCCTTCCCAAACTGACACAGGTATTATGGCATTTGTAGAACTGAATGGGTCTGTCACTTCCTTCAATTTAGATGTCATTTTCTCTGAGAAGCCTTTCCTGAACCCCCCAGATCCAATTAGGTATCTCTACCAAGTGCTCCCCATACCTCCCCTTATCATACCTTATTGTACTTGTTTTACATCCATCCCCTCTAAATGGGAAGGTATGACCATGGCTCTTTGTTCACTGCTGTGACCCCAGCTTCTAGCATAAGTCCCTACATCACTGAGCTTCCTTACATACTTGTTAAATAAATAAATGAATAAAAGAGAAAGTAATTGTGTTACAATGGTAGAATTACAGATAATTTAATGTAATAGTTTAAGTAATTATCAACATACTTTTGACTATAATATGCTTCATTTACAATTTGCTAAGCAAATATGCTAAATTAAGTATTGTCAACTATTATTCTTCAGCCTATCTTTTGGACATTACACATATGAACCACATTATGGATTTCTAACTAGTTTCTACCCCACCCTAGTTCAAAAGATCTATGTATGCAGTTTATTAGCTACTCCAAGACCAGCCCTTGCCCAAGGAATATATAAAAGGATTCACTCTCCTGCACCATGATTTACCATCTCCGACCTGTTCCCTCCCCCATCTCTGAGCTCATGACAATGGGTCAGAAGATTGTAGAATGAGAAGTTTAGGAAGAGTTCTTGTGATGTCACCACTCTCTGATTGGGAGCAGGAGAACTGGGAGTAAACAAGTGATCTTTTTAAATACCAAAAGGAGATATTTTTAAAAATTCTTTGCATAATTTCTCCTCGGTAAAATTGTAATAATGATCAACCTTAATTTTGAATGTTTATTTCATTTATAGCAACTGAACACATATTTACTTATTTTTATTATAAGTTTACACATGACCTCCTTTGGGACAACCTCCACAGGCCACCTTTCATTCCCATGACTTTTCCCAACTCCTACTCCCTCAAACACTTCTTCCAGACCCATAGCTTCTAGAACACCAAAGCCATGAAGTATAGCTTCATTTGCTACATTCCATTATGCTTATTGGTTTATGTGACATTTTTCTCTAATAGACTGAAAATACCTTGAAGCCAGGAACTTTGTCCAATTCATCTCTGTGTCCTCAGAACTTAGCTCAATAAATATATGCTAAATGATGAATGAGTCCCTAAGGCTATGAGTAAATGACACTCGCTGTTTCTGGTTCCTGGCAGAAAGAGAGAGCTCTCATTTGAGAAGAGAAGAGCTGAATTCCCATCTTGGCTGGACCAGTTACCTATTACCTTGGGCAACTCTCTTAACCTCAGTTTTCATGTCAAATGTCTTTCTGTACTGTTACATGTTCACCATAAAAAGGAAACTGTGGTTCAGAAAGACCTCAAGACTGTCTGAAAAAGAAAGCAGCTGAAACATGCCATTTTTTATGTATATTGAGGGGTTGGTTATAGTCTTCCTAAAAGCAAAGAACACTCTCAGCTACAATATTTTTGTGAGTAAGTGATACATAAATTACTTACTTTTGATGGCGAGTGGTTTAATTCTGTCTTTGTCCAAACTCACTGTGTCACCTTAGGTTCTCCAGGTTTGTTTCCTTTCATAGAATTACAATTAATTTAATAGACACCTATTAAGCACTTAAGTCCTAAGTACTTATTATATGTTGAGCACTAAACACTAGGCAAAAATTGGATACATTTTATTAATACAGAATATAAATATTTTTAGTCACTTTGCCTTCCCTATACTCAGTCATGGTCTTAAGTGTTCAAACCATTCATTTTTTATACTTATTTATTCATAGCACATCGGTTTAGATTCTTTTGTTTGCAAGAGACAGAAAATTTTTATCCCAGGTTATGCAAAAATAAAATGTATTAGTTCATGTAACTGAATAGTATAGGGGATAGAACTGGTTTTAGCTTCTCTGTGATGCAGGATTTCAAATGATATCCCCAAACCTAGTTTTTCTTCTCTCTTCCACCCCCTCATCTTTCAGTTCACTTTCTTTGGGTTGGTACCATTCTTTAGACAGAGTTTCCACTGTATTTATGAGATGGCCATAGCAACTCCAGATCTTACATCCTCTCAGGAAAAAGTGAGAGTATGTCCCTGGATATCTCAGCAAAAGTCGCATTGCATCTGATTGGCTCTAAGTCATGTGCTCACTGCTGAGCCAATTACTATGGCCTGAGGAATGGCTCTGATTGGCTAGGACTGAGTAATATGATCAACCTTGGAGCTGGAATTAGAGGCAATTTCACTAAAGGCATATATACTTAAAGAGGGGAGCAATCTCCTCCAACCCTCACCAAAGGAAATCTGGGACAATTGTTAAAAGAAGAGTTAGTAGACACTAGACAATAAAACTTAGTCCACTATACATAGGTCCACTGTCTTAGTCCATTTTTGTGCTGCTATAACAGAATTCCTGAGACTGGGTAATTTACAAAGAACAGAAATTATTTCTTACAATTCTGGATGCTGGGAAGTCCAAGATTGAGGGGCCAGGATCTGGCGAGGGCCTTCTTGTTGTGTCATCTCATGGCAAAAGGCCATGAATAACTTCTATTCTTGTCACTATGAGTGATCCCAGGTGAAACCAGAAAAACTTTCCAGCTGAGCTCAACCCAAATTGCTGGCCCACTGCATAATGGGGAAATAAAGTGATTATTATTGCAGACTATTATGTTTTAGAGTAGTTTGTTACATGATAATAGATTATTGATACAACAGGTGAGGCCAAAAATATCTGAAAAAATACATAAGATGTGTCTGATACAGGTGAAGAGAATATATACTAAATTCTATTACATTCTAAAGAGATCTTCTAGGCCCTTCCCTATAGGACTTACCAAGAAGTGGCAAAACTGGTTCTATGACTATCACTCAAACACTTCCTCCAACCTAAATAATAGAAGACTATAAAGTAGATATTTATTAGTTATTATCTTTGAGGGAGTGTTGTAGATTTTTTCTCCCACTGGAGAAGAGGAAGCCAAGTGAGGCTGCCTCTGAGAGCTGAGTTAGGGGTATCTTCAAGATGTATCACCCTTCAGCTGTTTAGTTACTGAACTGTAGCTATCTGTAGGTCCAACCTGGAGAGAGAGTTCTAGGGAGAGCCTGGCATGTATCCTTGGAGGCCTGAGTCAGTATATACACTGCTACCTGCCTCTTGTCAGAATTCTGAAGGCAGAAGCTTGCTGGAGCAGCAATAACAGGGCAGCAAGTCTGTTGATCAGCATGGCAAGGATATGTGAATTTCTCATGGATCAGGTGAGTGTCACAGAAGGCAAAAGAGCTTGAGCCTTTTGCTTATGCCCTGTCAAAGGCCCTGTCGATGTGGGAAGGGATTGTAGCAGTGAGAAGCTAAGGGTATTCCACAAGGGGCAGGAGCTGAGAAGAAGTTACAAAAGATTGAGTCCATATCTAAGAACTGTGCAGTGAAGAGCATCCTGAAAAATCAAGCTTACACCATGAGAGAGCCAACATTTGGGTGCTAGTCATGTAGAAGGCATGGACAACCAAGAGAGGACTTGTAGCAGCATTGCAAAGTAAAAGAGACCAGGAGCTGAGGACAGAGAGGCCAGACAGAAAAAGGACATCATTTATGTCCTGGGATGTGCTATTGGATGTTCCCAGTGAGAGCGTAAGAACCCACAGAAGACATCAAGAGAAAAGAGCCAATTTTAGGCACCTGCCATGTCCAGAGAGGACAAAGCCATCTTATGAGAGTATCAGTAAAGCAATAATTTGCCCATTTCCATTCTCACCCTCTTCACCCCTGGAGAAGAAGCTGTGGGTAGCAAGATGAGGGAAGGGAAGTAAAAACCTAAGAGACAGAAAGAGAAGCCCCGCCCACCCCAAACCCTGTGCTTCATTGACTCCAAGCTTCTCACTGGTGGCAGGACCCCACTGGGAGAAAGGACAAGATATAACTTTAAATCAAGTTCTGAGTTTTGATTATTTTATGGGGTCTCTGGTTGTCCCCTTAACTTTTTTTTTTCAAAGTCATGGAATTTTTAGCTAGGTACAGGACTGCTTAGAATAAGACCATATTTCTCAGTCTCCCTTGCAGGTAGATGTAGTAATGTGATTAAGTTCTGTCCAATGGGTCATGCTCTTAAAGGGAATGGATAAGCCTTCTTCTTCCTGATGACTGGAGTGTGATGTGGTGCTGAGACATTCTGGACCACGTAGATTAGGACAACACTCTAGGAATGGTGGAGCAAGAAGACACAGCAAGACTAACCGTAGCTCACTTTGTGCAGCAGAGCAGAGTATTAGTCTGCTTTTGCCATGTAATAAGCAAAAGTCTCAGTACCATACTACAATACAATATGCATTTACTTCTCACTCATGGGTTTGCAAGTTGGCTGGAGCCGCTCTGCTTGTACAAAACCCTGAATGTGAAGCAGGTTTTTTACAAGTGTTTTAGCATGATGGTCCCCACTATTTGGGATGAATGGCCCCCTTTCTGACAACATCCACCTTCCAAAATGAGTGGCTCTTGACACTGGACCTGCTCTGCTTCAGGATGTGGGTCAGGTTCAGCTCTAGTCCATGTATCTGATTCTCATTCCCAGACTGGAGAAAGACTGGAAACTTCCAAAGAGACAGGGGCACTTCCTTCCCATAGCAGCAGTTAGATACACTTTGCAGTTTCCCCACACTTGCAGAGACAGTATCTTGATCCCCCCTCAGAGACATCAGCACCATCAGCACCATCAGCATCAAAACCATCAGCATCCCTCCTCAGAGGTCTGAATTTCACCTCCACAAGGACTCTCCTCTAAATGTCTAATTGTAATAATCCCAACCTCTTCAGTTTGTTCCCCTAGCTCTAGGCATAGTAGCTGCTTCTTCTACCTCTGTGATACATTAAGAATTCTCTTCTGGCCTTTCCAGTTGCTTAATGATCAATTCTTTATATTCAGTGATCTCAGTTAAACTAATCAGGATGGTTTGTTTCCTGACATCACCTTGACTGATTCTCTGGACTAATACATGCTCTGCCTGTGAGACACCCTTCAAGAATTTCCTCTTTGAGGTATTTCATGACATTCTCCCCCCATATCTGTCACTCTTCTCTATACTCTTTTCTATCATAGAACTTACTGTGCTAAACTGTCATTGTTTTTTTCTCACCCATTTCCATCCCAAGCGGATAGCTCCCTAAGGTCAGAGAATATCTGTTTCCCCAGTTCCTGGCACATCAGAAACTCTGAACAACACACGTTTGAATAAGAACAAATAAAACAGGAAAAGGGATTATTAGTACGAGCTCTGAACGGCTCATGTAACAGCAAAGTGAAAGAGAAAGTTAGATGGTGGCGTGAGAAACAGGAAGGCTGTGGCTGCCAGCTGTGAGTCCAGCTCCAAGAACACAGCAAGCTCATCACAACGTGAACCTACAACAGGGTGAAGAACTGACAGCTGAAACTTTGCAAAGAATACTCAGTGACAGGGAGGACAGGGAGAAACAAAGGGTTGCAGGACTCCAGGGGACGCGGGAGTGTGTGGTCGTTCAGGCTCCTCAGGGATGACCAAGAGCTAAGGGACGCCTCTCACTTCGGCGCCTGATCCTAACGAGCCCTTTACCAGGTTTTATTCCTGGTTCCTCCGCCCAGAGCCTCTAGAGGAAACAGGTAAAACCTGGAAAACCGGGTCTTACTTTAGGGTCCATTCTGGGCATGCGTCACCACCCGCACGCGCACAGGCGCAGTAGCTTCCCCGGAAACCGGTACTGCCCATTTCCGATATATGTGGGAGTTTGCTCAGGCTACCCAAATTTATCACTTTTCCTGTGAGTCCCCGCCCCGCGGTTCCCGTGGGGGAAGTCTCGCGAGATCGTTCTCGGCAGTTCCCGGCAGTGCCATCTTTGTGCCTGGCGAGCGACGGCACCCGACGGAAGCCCTGAAGCCGGTGGCTTTCTTGCCAAACTCTCACCGAGACCGGATCCAGGAAATACGAGGCGGGCCTCGGTGGGAGGGACGCACTGAGGGAGGAGGGAGGGAAAGGGGCGGGGGCGGCGGCTGCGGCTCCTTATACCGGATCCGAGTCCCGCGCGGCGCGCACCCGAGGGGGGTCGGGCGGGGAAGCGGTGCCGGCCCGGACCCCCCGTGGGAACAGGCGACGGGCGTGAGGGCGAGGCGGCGGCAGCGGACGGGGAGCAGCGGCTGCCGGGTGAGTGTCCGCGAGGAGGCCCGGCACCTGCCCGAGACGTCAGGGGCGCCCCCCGGGGTCGTGCCGGTGACTCTGCGTCCAGGACGGTGGGCGTGTGCATGACTGCGGGTGTTCCCAGGGCTCGGCTCGGCCAGGGGCTGCAGCGGACACTGGGAACTGCGGGGCTGCCGGAGGTCTGCGCAGGGCCTGGCGCGTCCGCGCCCGCCCGGGCGCCCCGGGAGGCCGAGGGGAGAGGGAGTGGCCGGGGTGGGGTGGCGGCTTGATTGGCCCTCGCCCTCCGAGCAGAGGGTTTGATGCCCTTCCTCACCGCACCCTGGGCATTGCGAAGAGGACGGGCTTCAAGCCCCAGCAGGGTATTTGGAGATGAGAACTAGCAGCAGCACCAGTGTTGGGGCTGTTGAGGGTGTTGAGAGATGTAGGGAAGGTTAGTTAGTAATAGCGATAATTATTTTAGAAGAGGTTTGCAAGTGACTGTTGGCAGGTGTTGAGCAAGGAGGAAACATTGTCTGCGTTCATTTGAGGAAGATCACACAGTCCTCTGAAGTCCAACAGCAGATTAGAGTTATTCCTAGTTGGAGTTCTATAGTTTAGTACCGTGCGCCAGTCCATAAAGTGCATAAAAGCAGGATTTGAGGGTGGGGGACAAGGTGAGGTATAAAGTAAGCTGCATATAAAATTAAAAGTTCATACTGTTGATGTGTAAAAATATAAAGCATTTCTGTCTTTACCGAAGTGTAACTGATTTAAATTCTGCAAGAAAACTTGCCACCCTTGGTCCAGACAGGGCATGTCGATTCGTTGTGTTCTTGAGTGATGTTCTTCAATCAGACAGTAATTTGGGCATATAATATATTTACTTCTAGTTTGTAAAAGAACAAGAATGAATGGGAAAAAAAGAACAATTTGACAAACTAAGCTTCCTTTGCACACTTTTTCATTTTGGAAGGATAAGAGGGTTTACTTTCTTTCCTTTGCTTTAAGAATGATTTGCAATAGTATGCAAGGACATGTGCAAGAAGAAAGAAACGTTTTAATCAAGAACGGGCTTTGGGGATGAGAGTTTAATTTTGCACAGTGTTAAATTATAAAGGACATCATCACCCATGGTGAGTTTTATGGTGGCCTCTTTTTATGAACATTGGAAGAATAGAAGCATATATCCATACATAACTTTAAATCTGTGAGTGATATGAATTTTTACAACTTTAGTCTCCCTCCCACCCCCTTTTGCTTACAACTGGCTTAATCAAGGGAAAGGTAGACTTCAGTAAAGGTAAATATGAAATATGTGATTTCCATCTTTACTCTGATAGAACATAATCTGTGCTCAATCAACCTGAATTTTTTTCCGTATGTTCATTTGACACAGTCTTCTCCTTAATTATAGATACCACACTGTGTACAGTTTGTGTTTTAGCAAACAGAGCTAACGTTGATTATATTCAGGCACTGGACTTGGTGGGTAATGTGAATTGCATTAAATTCTTAGCTACCTTGTTCTAAAGATAATTTTATACTTACTGCACAGATAAGGACGCTAAACTCCGGTAATCTTCAGTATTTTCAGTGAGGAGGTTATATAGCTGGTAAATTGCAGAGGTAGAACTCAGACTCACGTGTCTGATTCTAGAACATGTGTTCTTTCTACCGTACTCTGCACAAGTTTATGTACTGACTGGTACAAATTTTATGAAAATGGAAATTTTTGTTACAAAGAAACTTTTCAGTTCTGTTGGTAATCTTGAAAGTTTTCAGTGTCCTTGGCTCAAGATAATCTTGTTTTTTTCTTTTCAGATGTGTCCATTTTCTAGACAGAGGTAACATTTGAGCAGAAGTCTGCTGATCTGTAAAGATTCCAAATAGCTGGTAGCAACCTATCTCAAATCCAGATGTTTTTAGTAACTTTGCCTCTGTTTCAGCATGTCTAAAATACTTCAGAGATCAAATATTCTGCTTATTCTGGTCCTGAATAGTATTTCAAGTTACATTATCAGAATAAAATAGCAACTATTTATAGGGGTTTGAATTTGCTTTATCAGAGCTTGGAGATACACACAAACACACACACACTCCTACCTTCTCCAGCAAATGGAGTACTTGATAGCTAACCCTGTTTTTCTTCTCTTTAGTGCAAAGCTGTCTCATCCAGTTCATGGTTTATGGAAAATATGGCAGCTATTATGGGATCCACCACAATTTCCTATGGGGTTAGGCACAGAAAGACCTTACAGGTTCTCAGGCAGTTTCTGAGATGTTGGTCAAACAGCAGGAACATCTTGCCGGTGGTCACTTTTGTCTCCCACTGGTCTCTGTTGCATCTCTGATGCACTGCTGAGCCTGCCATTATGGCCTTATCTCTGCTTAAGAGAGAGGTTCCACATCTGGATAGAGTTCAACTGGAAGAACAGCCACAGAAATTAGGAATTTAAAAAAAAAAGGTGCTAAGTGTCTGGCACTCATCCTCCAGCAGGTCATTTGGTCAGATTTACCTTCTAATTAATTATTTCTGGCTGGAAGTTCTAGAAAAGTTATTATGAAATTTGAGATTTACTGCTCCATCTTTTAAGAAGGAAATTGTTCTGGGACCCTCAGTTAAGTAGCCATGTCTCGTAGAAATGGAAAAAGAAGTCCTGTGTTCCTTAGTACACATTAGTGTGTATGTGTTGTATGGAGTGTGGGACTGTGTTTAAAAAATAATACCTTATAGTCTTGATAGGCAATCTTTGGTCTGAATGAGCAAGTTTTTAATTATAGTTATACTCCCAAGAAAGAGTTAAATATACTTCCTTACTTGTGAAAGTAATTACTCACAGTATTTGGGCTGTTAGGGTGAAAAAAAATTGACAAATGATAGCATAACAGTGCTTACCAAGTAAATAAAAAAGTCTTTTGAAATGATTTATATTGCCACTATATAAAGGAAAGATACCAGGAAATTGTCTCTCGTGTATTTAGAAGTTTATTTTCATACTTTCTCTATAATAAACCTCAAATTATTACAATGGTCACAAATGTTTATTTGTGTAAAAGTGAAATGGAACTGATGAAATATTTGGAACTGTCAAACTGAGTTAATCCTGAATATTTAAGGTCATTTATTATAGTTTAATTCATTGATACTTCTATTAATTTATTTGTCCAACTATCCAACATCCACTTCCCTCCCTGCTTCGAATTTCTCTCCTTACTTTCCTTCCTCTTTCTGATACTGTTCTTGCCCATTACCTGGAGCCTTCCTTTCTCAGTTGACACTGAATACTTTGACAGGGTGGATTCTGACAAGGAGGGCACCAAAGCTTCTCTAAGTCCACTCCCCTTCTCGGAATCCCTATGCTCTAGGAAGTAAAGAGGGACACAGATAAGACTACTTAACCTACCCCATTCTTTCTTGGAAAGGAGAATGAGAAAACTTGCCTACGCAGGTTCGATGTTTTGTTATAGTTCTTTAACCTTATGAATGTTTAGGCTTTGGGCTGGCTTGGAAACCTAGCACATTGACTGTTGTTTTCTGGGAAGGCAAGTTCTGAGGTTCAAATAAGTGATTTAAAAAATCAGCTTGTGCTCCAGAAGCCTGCTTTTTGTTAATTACTCCGTGAGATGGTAAGTAGTACACCTTTAGCTATCCCAAATTAGATTTGTTGTGTGGGTCACGTGGCTTTCCTGGGAGATAAATTTGTAGACTTTTTATATTGTCAATGAAGAATTTCTGAAGTTAGGCACATGGTTTGAAATAAAATTTAAGTTCAGTCCATCTCAGCTTAATGTTTGTCTTTAAAGCAGATCTTACAGTATGTTGAAAGAACTGAACTTCAGTTTGTTATAAAAGGAATATCTTGTTCCCATCATTTCTTGCTACTGTTTTGAAACTTTTCAAAGCTATTGGACCTCTTGCAGATATTTTACCCTAGTTTACTTAGTGGTAAACATGGACAGGATGTTTGTTTTACCTGAAAATTTTAAAATAAAGTTTTATTAGTCTGTCGAAGTTACATATTGTTACCACTGTGTGTGGTATTCAAATAATTAAGTCAGGAATTTCAAAGTGATAAAAGCAAAGCTAAATACATTTTATATTTGTTCTCCACAAATGTTCAGTCTTAGCTTGGTTGGAGGAAATATTCCTAATAAAAGTCAAGATGGGTCTTTTTTTGTTGTTGTTTCCAAACCACTCTTTCTTTTGAAAAACTAATATGAATAAGTACCTTCGGTTCTTTTTAAGGGTTTACCAAATTATTTCATTAAACACAGGGTGCAGGGGTTAAAAACATGATCTGCAGGGGTAAACTGCTGAAATGTTCAGATCTTCTGACACTGACTAGCTCTGTATTCTTGGGCAAATTGCTTAATCTCTGACCTGTTTCCTCATTTTTGAAATGGGGATAATGTGGTATCTGCCTCATGTGAGGATTAAATGAGCCAGAGGATGTATGGTTTTTAAAACTTGCCTAGGAGTGGTAGATGCTCAGAAAGATTTAGTTCTTATTATTATTACATTGTCATCGATATTGCTATTACAGTTACTACTTTAGCTACCTTCTGAGATGATACCCCTTTTGTTCGGGGGGATAAAAGATATATTTGTTTACTTGGTAGTAATTTTTTAATGCAAATATTATTTAGGGAGGCAGGGAATGCAGTATATTAACTGCTGGATATAGCCACAGTTGGCCACAGTGCAGGAAATCCATAGACTATTAAGCTAGTTATTTTCATTAACACCACTATCATGTTAGCTATAAAGAACTATGCCACTTTGATGTATGAGCAAATCTGGATTATTTGAGCAACTACAATGTCTTTATTAAAATTTGGTTATCTTGGCATCTCTAAAGCCAGAGTCTTGTAGAGGGAGTCTCAGTTTCTAAATTGTCCATTTATAAGACCTTTTTCTTTTTTAAATCACCGTTTTCCTACAGAAAAAAATGTCACTTATGATGTTCAGATTCACAGGCCAGCCCAACATATCTAAATTTGAATACTGATAATACTGTAAAAACTAACTTCTGTGTATAACAGTGTCTCAGCAGGAACATGCATTGAGTGCATCAGGTACCAAAAGATTATGAACGCAATCCGCAGATGGGGCGCAGGAATCATCTTTATTCATGGTCCTGGCAAGGACTCCCAAGCCTTGGGAAGAGGGCTTTCTTCTCTGGTGGAGGCTGGTCTCTAGAAAGCAGGAGCTTTCTCCTGGCTTGGCTGCTCAAAAGACTATGTAACGTAGTGGTTAAGAGCATGGACTGTCTGCACAGAGTGCTCGCCTTAAAATCTCTGTTCCAGTACTTACAGAACTTCTCATCTGTAAAATGTAGATAAAGATAGAGCCTACCTTATAGGGTTCTTGGGAGGATTAAATGTGTTAATATGTGTGAAGCACTTAAAACACCACCTGGTCCATAGGTGAGTGTACAAGAAATGTTATGTATTTATTGTTATTAAGCTTTACTGTTTTAGGGGCCGACCCCGTGGCTCACCCGGGAGAGTGCGGCGCTGGGAGTGCAGCGGCACTCCCGCTGCGGGTTCGGATCCTATATAGGGATGGCCAGTGCACTCACTGGCTGAGTGGGGTGCAGACGACACCAAGCCAAGGGTTGCGATCCCTTTACCAGTCACAAAAAAGAAAAAAAAAAAGCTTTACTGTTTTAGGACTTAGAGAATACCCTTCTCTACCTGGCTGTCCACTGCCCACATCTATTGTACTTAAATAGTATTCTTCTCTCCCCTTTCCACTGAGGAATGGTTTCAGACTTTTTGTTTTCATTCCTGTCTAAAGAATTTTTTGAGGCTTTTTTGGAGTTTATTTTATTTTTTAATGTTGGAGAAATAGGTAGTATTTAAAGAGTCCCTTCTGTGAACCACCTCATCCCCCATTTAGGCCTTCTGTAGATGGAAATACATCATTTGAAGATAAATACTGACTGTGAACATTTGAATGGGTCATAATTGAGGTACAACTTTCTCAGCCTTTGGTAATTTTTGCTAAGTCATTTCTTTTTAAATAAGCTTTTTATTTTAGAATAATTTTAGACTTTAAAAAGTTGCAAAGATAGTACAGGGTTCCCATATACCCTTCACCCAAGTATATATAACCATAGTACATTTGTCAAAACTAAAACACAAACACTGGTAGATTATTATTAGTTAAACTGCAGATTTTATTTGATTTTACCAGTTTTCCCACTGATGTCCTTGTTCTGTTCCAGGATACCGTGTTGCATTTAGTTGTTAAGTTGTTTTTAATGATTTGTATTTGTATTATTGAGACCTCCAGTTCTTGAGTAAGTTTCTGTGGCTATAAAACCTTTTTCTGATTTACTTTTAAGTTTTCTGCAGGTCTTCAAAGGCCAGGTGTTTCCTCTAGGGATGGGAAGTCCAGGGATTCATCTTGGCACTGAACTTTATAGTCTGAAATAAAAGGAAAGAGTCCTATGATAGTGAAAAGAACACTATGGGGATGGGGTGGAGACTAAAGCATTTTGATAATATAAAACTGGTTTCATAGGACTAAATGGGTTATTTTATGTACTGTTCACTTTTGATGGATTTAGCTTCAAAATGACAAATTACTCTTCCTTTTAAAAATGTTAAGCATACTTTTTATTCTTGAATATAGGAGCAGGTTGGAATGAATTGGAGAATTTAATGTTTTAGTAGTCATCGTAGTTATGATTGATTTAATAAGAAAATAATATTAAGTTAGTATAATTAATGTCAGTAATTTAGCACATTCATTTGTTTATATGCACTTTCAGAAGATCCTTGGTTTCGATTTGTGGTCATGTTTTTTAAGCCTTTTAATGCAATTGGTGCCATTGTTATTCTAAATTATCACACATGCCTTAAGTTTAATGTCAGAGTCGTCATTTAGTGTAAACAGAAACTTATCTGTTAGTCTGCACATCATGAACTTTAAGAAAGTCTTATCTTTTCTGCCACAGAAATAGCTTTTGGCTATTAGTCATGGGAGGTAAAGAAATTAATTTGGAGTTGTTTGGATAAAAATGTTTCAGTGGAATATGGTGTGTATTGAGGACACTGCCAGTAAACAAACTATCTTGGTGGGTGGAAATCCCCTAGAACTTACAGAAAATTGGGAGAGGGAGAACTTCATTAAGTAATTTTGATTGTTTATACTTATTCAGGGCTTCTTATAACCTTGGACAAATCACCCAACTTCAAAGGACTTTGGTTTCTTTATTTGTAAAATTAGGGGGCGCGACTAGATGTGTGAATCTATTTATTGGTTGATTTATGAGATTTAAAAACCCTCTTGTACCCAGGCGCCTGTGAGGTGTCTGTGCTCGCCTTAGAGAAGTAAAAAATTTTAAAAAACCCTCCGATTTAACAAAAACCTACAAGATCAAGTTGCTTTTCTTAGATGTTTATTAATCAACACATCACTAAATCTAGATATAAGTCAGTTTATCCTGTTCGGTTCAAATAGTTTCAAACCAGTGTTGTAAGTTTGAGAGTCACTAGTTGGTTTGACACCTCTATGAATATTTTTTGGTAATTAGCATATTGCTTTTTAAATTTTTGTTAGTTATTTGATTTTTGTGCTTTGACCTAAAGCAATGGACTTCAAACGTTTTTGCTCTCATATTCCCTAAACAATTTTGAAAAATGTACTCCTTCATACTTAAAAAAACCCAAAAAACCTTTTAGTGAAGTTTAATATGCAGAAAGTACACATTATCAGTAATGAACAACTCAGCAAATTTTCACCAACTGAGCACACTTGTGTACCAGCACCCAGATCAAGAAATTGAACATCACCAGCAACTTAGAAGTCACCCTTTGTGATCCCCTCTGATCACTGCCATCCTACCCCACAACCATTCCCCTACTCTTAACACCGCAGATTAGTTTTGCCTACTTCTGTACTTCATATGAATGGAATCCCACTGTACTTTTTATGTCTGAGTTGTTTTGCACAACATTGTGAAAGTGAGATGTATCAATATTGTGTGTAGTTGTAGACCATTCATTCTCATTACTGTATACTATTCCATTGTGTGAAGGTATCACTATGTATCATTCTATTGTTGATGGATATGTAGGTAGGCTTCAGTTTTTGGAGAACGTCTTTGTAACCTTGGAGTAGGCAAAGATTTCTTAAACAGGGCTTTTCAATGGTAATTATTTCCTTCAGAGTTCAGATTACAGAAGGAGTGGGAGAACTGGTTTATTGAAATATGAGCATTTTAAAAAGTTTTAAAATTATTAATATATAGTTGAAACCTTTCACTCTGTAAACCTCAGAGAGAGTATCAGTATTTAACTAAATCTTCCAGGTAACTGAGGTTTGTGCTTTTGTAACTTATTTTGAGTAGAATTCCTTCAGAAATGTGTCATGTACTTCCTTGCCTTTTTTGACTTGCTGATTCTTTATTATATGCTGAAAATGAACTCTTGCTGGTTGCAAATATTTTCTTTCACTGTGTGGTATGCTTTTTCATTTTTAATGTGTCTTTTGATAAAGTTCTCGTTTTTAACGTAGTCAGTATTTTCCTTTATGTTTAAACTAGACATCGGGTTCAGTTTAAAATATCTTTTCCCATCCCATGGTCTTGAAAATATTCTCTCTTATCTTCCGGAAGCTTTATTGTTTTGGCTTACATGGATAGACCAACATCTACCTGAAATTGATTTTTATGTATTGTGTTAGGTAGGGGACAATACTATTTTTTCCTGTATGGATAGCTAATTGACTCAGTACAGTCTTTTCCCTGCTGTTGCTAAGAATCATATGTCCGTATGTCTGTGGTTTTGTTTCTGTGTTTTCTGTTCGGTTCCATTGGTCTGTTTGTCTCTCCTTGTACTGATACTGCACTGTCTTGTTTATTATAGCTTTATCATAAATCTCGATATTAACTAGAACAAGTTTCCCACCTCATCTTGGCCCTTTGCTCATTTATATGAATTTTAGTAACATCTTGTCACTTTCCACACACGCGTGCGCACACACACACACACACAACCTTTTGTTATTTTCATTGTAATTGCATGGAATCTATAGAGCAATGTGGAGAGAATTGACATCTTTATAATATTGTATTCTAATTCATGAACATGATATACTACTCCATTTATTTAGGTCCTCTTTAATTTCTTTTAATGTTTACAATTTTCTTTAGAAAGTCGTTCACAACTTTTGAGTTTTATTCTTAGATATTTGACATTTTTGGATATTGTAAATGTTTATGTATTTTGTTTATATTTTTATATAGACCTTTATCTAGCATTTGGTAAAATATCTTTAGAATCTTACTGTGTATTCAATCTTCTTGTCTGAAATGAAGAACGTTTTTTCTTTTTTTCATATTGTTATACTTTTGTTTCTTGTCTTACTGCTCTGACTAGTACTTCAATTATAATATTGAACAGAAGTGGCAATAGTGTCTTGTAAGTTTTTACAACATTTCTCTACTAAATATGATGTTTGCTTTAAATTTTTTCCTAGGTATCAGATTAAGGAAGTTTCATTCTGTTCTTAGGAACTTATATCATGAATCGATATTGAATTTTATCAAATGCTTTTTTTGCTCTTAATATAACTGTAAGATTGTGTTCCTTGACTCAGATTATATTGATTGATTTCCTAATGTTAAATCAACCTTGCATCACAGGAATAAACCCACCGTGGTCAATATCACATTTTACTTTTATTTTACTTTGGAATTTTAGATCATTGTTCATGAGTAAGATTGACCTCTAATTTTGTTTTCTTGTACTGTCCTTGTCAGGTTTTAGTAGACTTGTAAAATGAGTTAAGGAATATACCTGTTTTTTTATTCTCTGGAAGAGTTTATGTTAAGATTGGTTTTATTTCTTCTTTAAATGCATGATAGAATTCAGCAGTAAAGCCATTTAGGTCTAGAGTTTTCTTTGTGGGAAAGTTTTAAATTACAGATTCAGTTTTTAAAACGGTATTCTTTGGGTTTATTTCTTCTTACAACCGTTTTGGTAAATTATATTTTTATAAATGTCCATTTCATTTGAATTTTCAAATTTATTGGCATTATATTTATACTTTTTTTTATCACTTAATGTCTACAGAATCCTTAGTGATGGGTCGCCCTTTTAATCTTTTTTTTTAAAAACAGCTTTATTGAGATAACCATACAATTCACCAATTTAAAGTGTACAGTTCAGTGGTTTTTAATATTTTTACAGGTGTGCAGTCATCACTGCAGTCAATTTTAGAACATTTTCATCACCCCAGAAAGAAATACTGCACCCATTAGCAGTCACTTGAAAGCATATGTTCTGCAACTGTTGGGTACAGGATTCTGTATGTATCCATTGGTCAAGTTTGTTAATTGTGTTATATCTCTATCCCTACTGACATGCTTATTCTTTCAATTACTGAGAGATATCTTAAAATTTGCCACTATGATACTGATGTATGTCTGTTTCTCCCAGTACTTTTTGCATGCACTAGGTAACATGGCCTCAAATATCTAGTGCATGCAAGTTTAGTTTGCTATACTGTTCTGGTGAATTAAATATTTTATCATCATGAAGAGACTTAGTGATGCTTTTTCTTTGACGTCTATTTTATCGGAAACTGGTATAGCTATACTATCTTTATTTTGGCTGTTTGTATGATATTTCTATCCTTTTACTTTTAACCTTTCTGTATTCTTAGGTTTTAAATGGGTCTCTTGAAAGCAGCATATATTTGTTGATTTTTATATCAGTCCAGTCTGATAATTGTTCTCTTTTTTGGAACATTTAATACATTTATATTTAATGTAATTACTGGTATTTTAGGATTAAGTACAGCATCACATTTTTGTTCCACCAGCTCTTTATTTCTTTTTCTCCTATGCTCTTTTTCTCTTCATTTGATTTGATTATTTTTATATCAGTTTCTTTTTCCTCTATTAGTTCAGATATCACATAATTGTATTCTTTTTGTGATTACCCTAGCATTTACAGCATGTATCCTTCATTTATCAAAGTCTATTGGTACTTGTACTTCCCTCCTGATTGAAGTAAGAACATTAAAACATTATTGTCCCATTTACCTACCTCCTGACTTACATGCTGCAGTTATCCTGTAATTTGACTTTTTGTATATATTTTAAACCCCACAAGATATTATTATTTTATACAGTCAGTGTTTCTTTAGATTTTCACATGCTTATATACACTTTCACAGTTCTCTGTTCCTTTCTGTATCTGTGACCTTCCATCTTGGGTCAGTTTTCTTATGCTTTATGATTTCTTAGTAAGGGTTTGCTGGATGTGAGCTCTGTTTTTATTAGTCTGAGAATACATTTCAGTTTCATTCTCGGATGATATTTTCTCTGCAGTGGAATACTAGTTTGGTAGTTATTTTCTTTCTGCTCCTTGGAGATACCGTCTCCATTTTTGTTGTTGAGAATGAAGCTATCAGTTTAACTGTTGCTTCTTTGAAACTAATCTTTCCCCCTCTCAGGATACTTACAAATTTTCCTTGGTCTGTTGATTTTCAGTTAGGAAGAAATTCGTTGAGATTGCTAAATTTGTGCTTTGACATCTTCTCATCTTTTTTGGAAATTTTTTAGCCATGCACATATTGCTTCTTACCCATTTTGTCTCTCTTTTCCTTCTGAGATCCCAGTTAACTGTTGGATATTAGATCATCTGACTGTGTCCTGTATGTTTCTTACCCTCTTTTCATTCTGAGCTTTTTTTTTTCTCCCTTACCTGTCTTCTGGTTCACTGTGTCAACTGTGTCCATTGGCTGTTAATCCTGTTCATTGAATTCTTAATTTCAGTTTTTGCATTTTTCAATAACAGAATTACTCTTTGCTTTTTTAAAAAAAATCTGCTATGTCAGTTTTTATGGTTTCTAGTTTGCTGCTGAGATTTTTAAGTTTGGCTTTCATTTTCTTGAACATAGTAAGCATAATTTAAAATTTATTTCTGGGGCTGGCCAGTTAGCTCACTTAGTTAAAATGTGGTGCTGATAACACCAAGATCAAGTGTTCAGATTCCCATACAAACCACCCACCCCCCAAAATAAGATAAATAAAATAAAATTTGTGTCTGAGCTGGCCATTTAGCTCAGTTGGTTAGAGTACAGTGCTGATAACACAGAGGTCTGGGGTTCAATCCCTATACCAGCCAGCAAAAAAAAAATTTTTAAAAATATATATATGTGTGTGTGTGTCTGATAATTTCAATAGTTGGAGTCCTGGTGAGTCCATTTTTGTTGTTTCTGTGGGTTTTGATCATTTTCTCTTGTCTCCTCATGTGCCTGCTTGTCTTTAATTGTATGCTGGGCATAGTATTTGAAAAATTACTTGAGAAATCATTTGAGAACAATGTTGATATCTTTCAGAAAGAATTGTGTGTGCGCGCGCACATCTGTTTGAGGGAATCCAAGATTATTTAATCAGATCTCAAATTTTGAGATATTGCTGGCTCAACCAGATGACTCAAGGCCACGTTACATTCAGTGTATGGACTGATTAATTTCTGGTTCACTCTTAAATTTTTAAGGTGCAGTCCCTTAGGGTCCCAACCTGAAGGTGGGGGAAGAGGATTTTCTCTTTTGTCCCTCTTCCTTATCATACTCTCAGGTACAGTTAAACCTCTAGCTGCTTCTTCTGGATTCCTGGGCTTACCTCTGTGAATTCCAGTCTTTTAATGGATCTGAAAGCACTATCCTGTTGGCTCTTTGACCTTTTTTAAGAAAGTCATTTCTTATATTTTGTCCAATGTTACTTGTCTTCAGTGGGAGGGTTGGCTCAAATTGCCTAATGTGTTGTAACCAAGATAGGGAGGCCTCCTGGTGGCTCTTTATAGGCAGAATTTACTTACAAATGGCGATGACTTTGTCACTTTTCTCCAAGACTTAAGACTCACCATTTAGTTCTAGTTAAGCTTTGTTTTATATAGCTGTACTCATATGTATAACTATGCACTTTTTTTATTCAAAGATTACATATTCGCTGTGTATGTGTGTGCATGTGTGTGTATGTTTGTATGCATAAATATAAGTAAATTATTTCCGGAATACTCAGCAGCATTTTAAGTCTCATCAACTTGGGCAATTTCTGGACCTTGACAATGGACATGTTTACTGTATTTAAGTTAAAAATTGTAGCTAAAAATTTTGTCTGAAATGACTCTCAGAATATGAAGTCCTTCTTAATTGCTGTGGAAATTGGGTGCGTAATATCAACTAAGTTTTTTTTCCCTCTCGCTGAAAAGAATACCTTCCTAGTTACATTTTTACCATCATGACTTCTGTCTTAGTGTACTTATATGGGTGTGTAATATATATCTGCCCTAGTGATATTTTTAAAAAGGAGGTAGTTCCACTGAGATTCCTAGGTTTGCTGCCATATGAGAGCTCTTAAACAACCTGATGAATTAATATGGTTGATTTACCGATTACAAACTTTTTCCTTCTATGTAAATAAATTCTCATAGCAGACTTGTGAGGCAAGTATGTAATAATTAGGTGTGGTATTAAGCAAAGGATTAGGAAACAGGGCCTAAGAGGTTAAGTAACTTGTCTGTGGTCCCATACCTGGTGAATGATGTATATATTCTTTGTCTATTATGACATTTTATTTCAGCTATTATGACCAGTTAACTCTTGCCTATAGATACTCACTGACTTCCCAGTTTTATCATATTATGCTTTCTTTTTTCTGTAAACCATATAATATTATGATCCCATGACTCACATCCTGAAGATTGAGACAATTGGGAATTACTCTTTTATATCCCATCCTCACTGCCCCCCCACCCCACCCCATTTCTAGAACATGGTCCCACTGACTCTGGAATTTGCCAAGTTCTCTGTACTGTTGGAAAGATTACTCTGTCATTAGCTCTTTCTCATCCTTACATAAAGTCCCTATCCTTCTTTTTAGGCATGCCTGAATTTTTCCAGTTCTAAAAAAGATGGCTTTTTTCTTTCTAATGCATTTGCTGTCTTTCTTGTCACTCTTATGGTTAAACTCAAACTTTCCTGCTAACTCCTTTACTGGGTATCTTCTGTAAACCTTCCTTTATTGCTTCTCCAAACACTGTGGATGAAATCCTAGCCAAAATCTTGTTTGCTCTATCCTTCTGAATCTTAGGGAGGGCAAAAAACTTATCTGCCTTGGATAAGCATGGACTCAGTATTGTCTATGCTATTAAAGCAACATCTAGTCCATGCTCAAGTTTCCCTAGTTGTCTAACAAAAATTTTTTTTAATACTTGGTTTGTTTAAAACAGGAGCTACTCATTTATTTGGTTATGTCCCTTAAGTCTCTCTTAATTCTCTTGTAATCTGTAATGGTCCCCTCTGCTTTTTTTTTCATTCTCAGAATGTCCCATTCTGGCAGGGTGCTATTTAACTTGTTCTTTTATCTTCTATATTTCTTTTTGTGTGTGTGTGTGTGTGTGTGACCGGTAAGGGGATCGCAACCCTTGGCTTGGTGTTGCCCACACCGCGCTCAGCCAGTGAGCGCACTGGCCACCCCTATATAGGATCCGAACCCGCAGCCTCGGCGCTCCCAGCATTGCACTCTCCCAAGTGAGCCACAGGGTCGGCCCTATCTTCTATATTTCTTATGGGCTGGAAATTAAATCTGTATGCTTAATTAGGTTCAGATTATACTTTTTTGGAGAGGTAGGCAAGAGTACTTGGTCACTTCATATTACATCATATCCAGAGGCACATGATATCTGGTCATTTAACTTTATTTTATTTTGCTTTTTTTTTTTTACTTCTCAAAATACATTGTAGTTGATTTTCATGCTCCTTTACCCATTCCTCTCCACACCCTCCCCTGGCCCCCCCATCATATCTGTTCACTTGACTTAAATAGTTCAAGGAATTTTTGTGGTTATTCTATCTTCTCCCCCACCCCCTTATTTGTTTGTGTGTTTCTTTCTTTATTTATTTTTAGCTCACACAAATAAATGAGAACATGTGGTATTTCTCTTTCTGTGCTGACTTGTTTCACTTAATATAATTTTCTCTAAGTCCATCCATGTTGTTGTGAATGGTAGTATTTCATTCTTTTTTATAGCAGAGTGGTATTCCATTGTGTAGATGTACCACAGTTTCCTTATCCACTCATCAGATGATGGGCATTTGGGCTGGTTACAGCTCTCAGCTATTGTAAATAGAGCTGCAATAAACACTGGAGTACCTACAGTTCACCAAAGGGTTCAGGTAGACAGGTTGATCCCTTCATGAAGACCAGTGTTTCACCTTGTTTGACTATCTATTGATTACTAGTGCATGAATTAGTTATTTAACTAAAGTTTGCAAAATTGTGATCTAATTTGGTCACTTCTGCCATTATTAGCTGAAACTTTTCCCTATGGAAGAACTTTTTCTTCATTCAGTAGGGCTATTTGGTTAATCTAGATATCTGTTCATTTCTTGAGTTGTTAAAATCCCCAATTGGGGAACCAAAGATTCTGCTTCCTTCTCTACCTGAAATTCTATTATTTCTCTAAGGCATATGATTCTTCTTTAACCGAAATTCTTTCTATTATTTCACTAAGGCTTATGATAAAATAATTTTCTTCCTTCTTGAGGAAGTTAAAATTATTCCTAAATGGTGGATTAGTGATTTTGTAGGTTGGGTTATGGGGAGGGTCTCCCAGTCCTTAGTGAGCAGTTCTAATTCTATTGAGGACACATAGGGTAGCTGAAAAAACACGGAAAAAAAGATGTTAAAGATGTGGTGCTTGCTTGGGGTGTGGGAATTTAAAAGCGCTTCTACTTTACCAGATACTAGCTCAGACTCACTATGGAGTCATTTCAGTTTTAAAGACCTATGGCCCTAAAAAGGCCCCGGCACAGTTTTGTAATCAAAACTCATTAAATTTTAATGACTAGTATATCTTGGTAAGCTACAGGGATCCCTGATGCTTTGCCAGGGATGCAACTAAAGCTGCTCTTGCTAGCTTTCTCTAAAACAAAAATCTCAGAAAAGCTTTATTTGTCCTCTCTGGTGTTGCAAGCTCTGCCTTAGGCATTAGAGGTGACTGAGAGGGGAGCAGGGTGGCTCAGGCAGTCAGGAGAACTTTCTCTTAATATCAATTAAACATAAACTTTGTGCACTGTAATTTCAAGTAGTAAAATGGCTGCTTGCTTTTTCATTACCCTTTATTTGTACAATGTATCAATTGCTCACACTGTCTTCTTTAAACCTTTCACAGTTTGAATCTTACCTCTTTGGCATTTCATTTTTTAGGACAGTGTCTTCAGACTTTTCTCCAAGTTTTTTTTTACCGTGAATTGTAGTATGTCAAACTGGACAAGGTATCTTAGTTGAAGTTTCACCAGTTGAAAAATTGGAGGTAAGGAGTGTATATCTTTTTGAAAATGAATCTGTATTGTTGTTAACATGCTTACACCCCCCTTTTATAATCTCCTTTCCTTTGTGCATTTAAGAGCAAAGATGAAAAAAACTCGGATGTCCGTGTGATTTTATGTGTTTAGATTTAGGCCCTAAATCAGGACCCTGAGCAGCTACTATTGGCTGTTTAGCAGTGGGAGGTACAAGTCCTTTGGACAATTCATTTGCTATTAGCAACTTCACCAGTAAATGGAATAGCAATTGATTTTGAGTAAAAGAGGCTAATCCTGCCCAGGTCTCAGATCCCCATTAGTTGGAACTGGTAGAGCTTAAAGGATCTGTCCGAGGGAATAACTAGCTATGTGTGGATATGCAGATTTCCCAACTTCCTAGTTTTTATTGTAATTTTTCTTACTCTCAAATCTATGTTCAATAACTGAGTTGAATAAATGGTAAAATCTAGTATTATGAACAAATAAAGGTATAATTTTTAGAAATGGTATTGTAACTGTAATTCTTGCTTTAAGCCATTGGTAGATGTGTATCAAGAAAGACTATAACTATGTCAGCTTTGATTTCTAGGTAGTTTGTCTTTCCATTTTATGAAAATGTCCCCACTCTTTTTAACATCTGCTTCCTAGTGTTAACAACATATGTGGGTGTATGTTGTGAATTTATGTTGTGAATTAAACACTGGACAAGATGTTATGAGGCTTGTTTAATCTTGCCTTTTAAGCAAGTTTTTAAACTCCTCAAGCCTTCAATTATCTTCTTGTGTAAAACAAGGGTTTGTATTGGGGTTGGGTTCAGGGTTTTTCAGCTTTGGCACTATTGATGGCTTCGCCTGGATAATTTTTTGTTGTCAGGGACTGTCCTGTGGGATGTTTTGCAGTATCTCTGGCCTCTGCCCGCCAGATGCCAGTAGCACCCCTTCCTAGTATGACAACCAGAAATATCTTCAGATATTGCCAAATGTCCCTCACAGGGCAAAATTGCCCCCAGTTGAGAACCACTGGGTTAGATGATGTGTAGAGCCCCTTCCAGCTTTATAATTCTGTTTTCATTTTTTTTAAAAAAACCTACTCTCGTTTGCAGCTTAAGTGTCATCTCTTCCATGAAGCTTTCATCAGTTCTCCTTCTCTTTGTCCTAATTTTTTTTTTTGACTACTTCTTATAAAACTTAACCCCACTGTATTATTACCACCAATGTGTCTCTCTCACTTTGAGCCATGGCCCTTCTGTATCTCCAAGCTCAGATTTTATTAAGTGAATGAACAATAGATTCAGGAATACCGTCCGATTAGAAATTGTTAAGTAAATAACTACAGATGGCATTCTTCTTTGTCTTTCAAACCTTTCCACTAGGAAATGTCTAGTTTGTGATCTTGAATTTCTGGGTTAATGAGACTGATTACTCATTTTTTTTTATCTTTTAGATATATTAGAAGATAGGAGCTTCCTATATGAGTGTGAGCTGCACGAACACATCTAGGCTGCGTTTGAGAGAAGGAAAGTCACACAAAAATTCATAACATAAAGAGTTAAGCTTTTTCAGCTTTCATATCCAGAGGTTTCTCACTTAAATTTGTTTATTAGTCAATTTGCAAGCTTCCACTTATTCAGAAAAAAGTAAAAAAGAAAGGTAGTAAATGTTTTTCTTACATAACCTAGAATACCTCACCATGTTCTAAGTCAGTATTTCTCAAAGCAACTCATAGTAAGAAATATGAGTACATTTTACTCATGATCTAGTACATATATGCACACATCTGAAACAAGATTTTGGTAATTAGTATTCACTGTTACTATGTGTGAAGCACTCTGGTATTTTCTATTATGTTTCTTTCTTTTTTATTCTTACGTAGTAGTCATCACCCATTACAATTATTATACAATTTAGTAATGGATCACAACACACCATTTGGGAAACACTGTTTTAAGTATTCTCCTTAAGTAATAAAATGTGGAGATGATCTGCCTCTGGCATATGCCACTTATGTCATTTAGGAATTGACTAAGCACAGACTTTGCAATACCTTAACCAGAGCAAATTAGATTTACAAGTATTTATAATTTAAAGTTCTGTATTTTGTCATTTATACTGAATATTTATTGCGTATAAGGCACTGTAGCCAAAAGAGCATGTTTGATTCTTGTTCTCATGATTTAGGTGAAAAAACCTAGAGGAGAATAGAAAGTTAATAAATATATTATTTTAAGTGCTGAAAGTGGTAATGAATGCACAGTGAGTTTTATAGGCATTTAAGAAGGGGAGAGAACTATGCTGATTGAAGTTCATGGCAGAAGGTTAACATAAATGTGGGGTAGGTTTTGCATTATTATATCAGAGAGTGGAAAAAGGTATTAAAGATGGTAGAAACAGCATTCATATAGGTGCACAGTACTTCTTGCATATACTTGAAGTTCATTTTTGGGATAATATTCAAGACAAAGTGACTGAGCAACTAAAACATAAGAAAAAGTATGGTAAAGTGCTAAAAATACATGATATAAACAGGATGTGTTATTTTAGCACTATTGTGGTGTAAAATGAAGTTTACTCAGGAGAGTAGTTAGAAACTTATATGCATTATAGCTCTGATATAAGCAAATATTTGCGCTAAAATGATAACATTAACACTAGGTTTACTGAGAATTCAGATAAGCTCTAAGTGATGGAGGGAGAGAGTGCTCATCTGTCAAAATAAGTGAACAAGGTTACTATTCTATATATAAACTGCTCTCACGGAACAGAAACAGGTTATATAATAGTCAGCATTTTTAGAAAAGTTATATACTATTTCAGCTATGCAATTAAAAATTATACAAATGCTTGATAGGCCCGGGCTTAATCCTTTCTTCTTTAAATAGAATGGGGGACTCAGGATGGAAAGTCACAATCAGCTGTGTTACAAAAGCATTAAGAAAATAAGCAGTGGACTGCTACTCTCTTCTGTGGGATAATGTAGAATTTAATTCCTGTAGAAGATATTTTTGACCTAAAAGAAAGATTCAGCTTGTGATGATACTTGGGAAAGAGCCACCTGCCCTAAAAGCGTGGTTTTAGCATACTGTCTGCTGTTACTTTAAGGCACCAGAAGTCTACTAGTTTTTGTCATTTTCCATACTGAGTTGGAAGTTAGCAAAAGGATAACCATGTTTTCATTTTCTCAGATTTCTAGACTACTGAAAAGAAGGTGCTTTCAGAGCTGGAGATGTGAAAAAAATTCCTGTATCAGGGCTCACAGACCATCTTGAGGTATTTTTTTTTTTCCTAATTTTAAATAGACTTTATTTTTTAGAATAGTTTTAGTTTGGCAGAAAAATTGAGAAGATTGTACAGAGAGTCCTCATATACTGTGTACCCAGTTTTCTTTATTTTTAACAGCTTAGATTAGCTTGGTAAATTTGTTACAGTTAATGAACCAATATTGAAACATTATTGTTAACTGAAGTCCATTCTTTTCAGATTTCTTTAGTTTTTTCCTATCGTATTTTTTTCTGTTTCAGGATTCCATCCAGGAAACCACATTGGATTTGGTTATTATGTCTCCTTAGGCTCCTCTTGGCTGTGACAGTTTCTCAGACTTGCCCTGTTTTTGATGACCTTGACAGTTTTGAGGAGTACTGATCAGGTATTTTGTAGAATATCTCTAACTGGGATTTTTCAGATGTTTTTCTCATGACTAGACTGGGGTTATGGATTTTCAGGAAGACCACAAAGATAAAGTGCCGTTCTCACATTCTTACCACATCATATCAAGAGTACATACTGTTGACATGACTTATCACTGTTTATGTCGACCTTGATTGTCTGGCTGGGAAGGTGTTTGTCAGATTTCTCCACTGTAAAGTTAATCTTTTTTTTTACACCCCTTTCTGTATTGTGCTCTTTGGAAAGAAGTCACACTTAAGTGGGAAGTTATCTTTCATCTCCTCGAGGACAAATTATCTACATAAATTATTTGGAATTCTTTTAGATGGGAGATTTGTCTCCTCCCTCCACCATTTATTTACTTATTTACTCAGTCATTTATTTATATCAGTATAGGCTCATGGATATTTATTTTATACTTTGGGTCATAGTCCAGTGCCACTGTATTTATTTTGGTGTTCAAATTTATTCAGCTTCAGCCATTGGGAGCTCTTTCAGTTGGCTCCTGTGTTGTTTTGACATGCCTCCATCATCATGGGATTTTTTGTTTGAGTATTTCCTTAATTTCTGGCACTACAAGATGGTCCAGGCTCATCCTGTATATTCCTTGCCACAGTTCTAGAATCAGCCATTTCTCCACAGGGCCCTGGTTCCTTTTATTAGAGAATGCTAGTAGAAATCAAGATGTGGTGCTACCTATGCTCATTGCTACTGGGGTATTGTTGCTTCTAGGCTCTCTCAGTTGAAATTCTGTGTGTATACTGTCTGTATATTTATGTATATCTATAAATATTTCTGTGTATAGGTGGCAGCTAACAAATAGATATTCATTTGGGGGCGGTGTTTAAATTAAATCTGAATATGCTTTTATTTGATTAAGGGGCTATATTTAACTTGAAAATGTTTTTGATGATGATTTCGATATAAGTATTATTTTGGTCTTATAGTATATCTCTTTTGAGAATATAACAGATTATGAGATAGATGCAGTAAATATGTGACTATTTCAAAATGGTTTCCACTGTAATGAAAATCCTATAGGATGATTGTTTTAAAAATTATTTGGAAGGCTCATTTAGGGGAAATAATAACTATCATATTCCTATTTTTCCCTTGTTATTTGATAGCATCTTTACATATATGCATGAAAAATCCTGAAATTGGAGCCCTTACCTCTGCCAGTAAAAGATCATTTGTTCTGCTCCAATATCAGCTACTTGTTGTTGCTATTTAACCTGAAGAACTCACAATCTAGTACAAAAACTCTTCTGTTTTGAAGGTTTTCTTTAAACTGTCTTTTAGAGTTATGACATCATCAGAGTCTTACCAGGTAGCCAGCAGTACAAGAGAATAATGGTGAAGACCATAGACTTCAAGTTTGTATCCTAGCTTTGCTACTTGTTAACTGTGTGACCACAGGCAAAGTATTTACCCTTTCGGAGCCTCAAGTTTTCTCATTTGTAAAATGGGGATGGTATTATTACCTCTCTCATGGTATTAGTATGAGGATTAAATAAGGTAAAGTACTTAGTATAGTGCCTTGTACTTAGACATGGCTTAATAAATATCTGAAATCAAAACCTCCAAAACAGCAAGAAAATGGATGAAAGTTCTAAAGCTTTATATTAGTATACATACTAGTTTGCATTCAACAGTTATTACTGGGCCAGACCAATCAGAAAAATGAGTAATTCTTTTAATTTTTTAATCTTAAAAGTCCTCTCAAGTCATGGCTAACTTTTTTTCAAATCTGAGAAATGCTTACCTTACAATTTTAATATGCTAGCAGTGGTTGTCAGCCTAAGATATTATTGTCTTTCTAGGGGTTGTTTGGAGGTGCTACTGGGATTTTATGGGAGGAGTCAGGATGCTAAATACCTTTTGTTGCCTGGGACAGTCTTGCATGCTGAAGAATTATTGTGCTCCAAATTATTGCATCAACAGTATGCCATTGAGACACATTTGATTAGACTGATATTTACCGTGGTATCTCTAAACCTCTCTGTAGAACACATTTCAGGTGTCACAAACCCAGCAGGTGTGTAAATGAGTAAAGCAAGACCAGGCCTCAGTGTCTGGGACCTCCTAGGGAGGTTAGGAACTGGGCAAACTAGAACATACATGTCCTTTCTAAAAGGGGAGTAGTAACTCACCTTTAGCCAGTTGTTGTGTGTAGTTGCTAGATTATCTGATTTTTCAGAGAAAATCTAGTTATCTAAATTTTTATGTGAAGTCTCCCTATTTTAAAATGTAGCTCAACTTTTTTTGTTTTTAAACACTGCCAAGGCCAAACCAGGCAGATCTGTGGGCTGGATTTGGCCCACAGACCGTTGGTTTGCAACCTCTGATATAATTATTTTAGGAAGTGAGCTAAAATTCTGTCAGAGGTAAAATACTTGGGCCATAATGGCACCACCCTGTGTATTTGCTGAGCTTAGAAAGGGCTGTAGAAACAAAGCTCTAGGTGCTGAAATCATTTTCTGTAGTGTGGGGAATTGTGGCATCAGCAGAGCTCTGGGGAAGCTTCCTCTCTGATTGGGAGAAGGAATTCTATTGGGAGAAATCCTAGCAGCTGCTTTTTCAGGAACACAACCTACTGCGTTTTGTGGTGCCAGCACTCCTGAATTAGTGAGATAGCTGCACTACTGAAGGAAGCCTCACCATTCTACTGCTAAGCATAGCATCTGGGCCTCCCCAGTCTCTGTTTTGCCTTGAAAAATTAGGAGTCCCCACAAAGCTGATAGGCAGTAAAGGCTCAACTCTGTAGAAGCTCCTGGTTCATGTGGCCCCTGAACCGTGTTGATGATTGTGGGGTTTATACCTTTAGTATTTCTTCTTTCTTGATCTAAGGTTACCACCTACTGAGCTCCACAGTCCACAGCTGTGGCCATCTAGGCTTAAGCAGGGATATTTCAGGGGTGTCTCAGGAGTTTGGTCTTGTCTGAGCCTAGCCCTACAGTTCAGATACTGCTTGAGTTCTCTGTCTGGTTTTGAAGTATGAAGTCATCATTCAGCACTTTAATATTATATGAAAAGTAGCAGCCCATTATAATGTTAAGAAACAACATCAATGTGTATTTTGTATAGGAGTCATTGCATACATTGGTATATATGGACAAGAATAGATTTTATGTTTTGATCTGCATTGTAGCCAAATCTAAAGTATAAGACACTATATGACAGTGTTTTCATTTTAATTGTTTTCTATGGGAGTAAATACAAAAGTACAGTGTAATACTTTGCTGTAAAACTTTTTAAGTGTTTTTAAAGGAAACTGACTTATATTATTGGCTGGAGTATTTTCTGTTTGCAAACTATCTGTTGGCTTAACCTCCCAGTGAGCAAAAGGGAAATTGCCGTTTTAAAAGAAGGGTTTTTTTTAACATTATATAATCATCAAATAGTTTTTGTTCAACAGTTATTACCAGGCCAGACAGATCAGAAAAATGAGTGATTCTTTTATTTTTTAATCTTAAAAGTCCTCTTGACAAGCCTAACTTTATCCTCAAACCTGGGAAATGCTTACCTCACCAATCTTAACATGCTAGCAGTGGTTGTCAGCCGGAGATGATATTGCCTCTCTAGGGGCTGCTTGGGCATGCTACTGGGATTTTATGGGAGGGGCCAGGATGCTTAGCATTTCAGATTTGGGATATTTTGAAAGGGGCAAACTGGAAAAATGTACCCATTGATTTAATAGCCTAAACTCATTTTTCTTTTTTCCTAAGCATTCACAAATTGCCCTACATAGGTGATCTCTGCTCCCCCAATATTTGTAGTGGGTTGGGGGTGGTGGCAGGAGGTAGAAGGGCAAGGTTCACCTAAGAGGTTCATCTATGTATTTTTCTTTGAATATGAATTGTGTTTTACCCAAATCTATCTTATTAGGTAGATTGGTTTAGTATAATAAGGTTGATTTATCATTTAACAGATATTTAAGCAGACACTTGGTTGGGTCCTGGAAATGCAGTGGTGAACAGGGAATAGACCTCAAATAGACCTACAGGCTTTTGTTTGGTTAACTGGTTTTTCTTTTCATTTTGTTTTGTTTTTACTTTTTATTTGGAAATAATTTCAAACTTACAGAAATTGCAAGAATAAAAATAGTACAAAGAACACTGTGTACCCTTTACCTAGATTCACCTATTGTTAATATTTTTCCCTGTTTCCTTTATAGTTTGTTCTCTCTATGTGCATGTGCATGCATGTTTGTATATATGCACATATATAGATATATGAGGGGACTTCAAAGAATTCATGGAAAAAAGAAATTAAAAGATAAAAAATATAAACTTTATTTTTTAGTATAAGCTTCATTAAGTTTGAAACGCTTTTGTAAATGATGAAACCAGCCATTTAGTCCATCCCTTAAGAACTGAAGTTCCTGGGAATTTAACTGTGTCAATGCAGTCTGTTTTACATTACTAACTAAAGAAAAATGAGTGCCCTTTAAAGATTTGTTAAGATTAGGAAACAAAAAGAAGTCAGAAGGAGACAAATCAGGACTGTAAGATGAATGCCTAATGATTTCATATTGAAATTCTAAAAAAAATTGCCCTTGTTTCATGAGAGGAATGAGCTAGAGCATTGTCGTGGTGGGGAAGGACTGTCTGGTGAAGCTTTCTCGGGTGTTTATCTGCTAAAGCTTTGGCTAATTTTCTTAAAATACTCAGAACAAGCAGATGTTATCATTCTTTGGCCCTTCAGAAAGTCAACAAGCAAAATGCCTTGAGCATCTTAAAAAACTGTTGCCATGACCTTTGCTCTTGACCAGTCCACTTTTGCTTTGACTGGACCACTTCCACCTCTTGGTAGCCATGACTCTGATTGTGCTTTGTCTTTGGATCTTACTGGTAAAGCCATGATTCATCTACTGTTCCAGTTCTTTAAAGAAATGCTTCAGGATCTTGATTCCACTTGTTTAAAATTTCCACTGAAACCTCTGCTCTGTGTGCAGCTGATCTGGGTGCAACGGTTTTAGCACCCATTGAGTAGGAAGTTTGTTTATCTGTAATTTTTCAGTCAGAATAGTGTAAGCTGAGCCAGTTGAGATGTCTGTGTTGTTGGCTATTGTTTCTGCTGTTAATTGTTGGTTTTTTTCAATTAGGGCATGAACAAGATTAATTTTTTCCTGGCAAATTGATGTGGATGGTCAGCTGCTGCAGGCTTCACCTTAAACATCGTCTCATCCCTTTAACATCATCTCATCCCTTCTTAAAATGAGTTATCTGTTTGTAAACTGCTGATTTCTTTGGGGCACTGTCCCCATAAACTTTTTGTGAAGCATCAGTGATATCACCATTATTCCACCCAAGCTTTACCATAAATTTGGTGTTTGTTCTTGCTTCAGTTTTAGCAGAATTCAGGTTGCTCTGATAGAGGCTCTTTTCCACCTGGTCTTATCCTTCTTAGTGCCTCAAGCTAGATCCTGTTCAGACACATTGTAGCAAGTTAGTAGGAGCTTATTTTGTTGCAAAAAAATTTGAAGTCAATGCAGTTTTTTCATAACACGCATTTTCTGTGAACTTTTTGAAGACCCCTCATATGTAACTTTTTCACAGCCTTGGCTTGGAAGGAGGAAGGGAGAGCTAGATGCCAGCAAAAGTAATTCAATCTTTTCTTTGAATATTTTTTATTTTTAAAATACTCTCTGCAGTTCTCTGCATTGCCGCAAGTAATGGCTTGATTTGAAGTTTTGAGGCCTGAAATACAAGATTTGGTGTGGGATGAGTCTTACATGTTTTAAACATGTATCTTACAGTTATGGTTTCAGTGTGTCCTATGAAGAGGCAGATGTTTCCTTCTCATTCTTTAAAATATTCAACCATCTAGTTATTTAACAGCAGAAATATTATGAGATTGTATCACGTACACTGCATATTTTTTTCTAATTTTAAACATGGTAAATGTAGGTTAATAAGTGGATTGGGAAATTGACCCTTGATGCCATCAGTTGACTTATGATGCATTATTGCTTCACTAAGTTGCCTTATTTATGTGGGTGCTTAACTTGTGTAGTGCCAGGGAGATTGGGGTTTTGTGTATTCAAACCGTCCCCCCAAATCCCGCCATCTTAGCACCTGTGCTACGGGTACCAGAACTAGGTGAAAGCCTAGCTACGCAAGTCTGGCTAATGATAAGCTTCCAGCATCATCTTGGAAAACAGAGGATTGTACATTTCCATTTTGGTTTACCCAGTTATTTCATTTAGACATTGGGTTTCCTTTACTCAGACTTTAAATTCAAACCTCTTGGCTTCAAAGAACAAGGAAAATGTAAGACAAACAGGACAGTTGTGCTCTGTGATGTTATTGTCGAGTCCTTATTTCTTTATTTTATTATTACAGCCATCGAAATGATTATTCTGCATTACGGGAGTGATGTGATGGCTCTTGGGAAAACATGAGTGATTATGCATAAGTAGGACTTCTTAATGCTAGAAAAATATGGTTGTCAAATAATACTATTCTGTATTTTTAATCAAGCTTCTGCCTTTTTTAACATTAAAATGGAACTGAAAATTTTTTTCTGTCATTTTACATTATATATTTTTTTAAAACCACTGATTGGCTATATTACATCAGAAGAGTCTGTGGCTAAGTTGAATTTTTCAATTTTCCAACCTTGAAATTAGTTATATTTATTTTAGTTCTCTCTGTTTTAATATATTGATGGTATCTGTTTGAATAAAGTTAACATATGTAATTAGAATTAACCATACTTTAATTTTTTTTTAATAGAAAATGACTGTGGTGTTGGAAGATCATTACTTTTGGAAGGCTCATTAACATCCATTTCCTGAGAGAAATTTGACCACCATTTGCTCTGGCATGGCGCAAAGCAGTCCACAGCTTGATATTCAGGTTCTCCATGATCTCCGACAACGTTTTCCTGAAATTCCAGAGGGCGTCGTGTCTCAGTGCATGTTACAGGTAAATTACCTACCAATGACAGTGTTATTAAGTTACAGTCTTCCTTATTAGAGCTGGCTTTATGTTGTAGTGACTAGAACTCAGTTAAGTTTTCTCATGTGAGTGTGGCAGAGGGAACATTTAGAGCAGGATTTCTCAACCTTGGTGATGTTGGTATTTTGGACTAGATAATTCTTTGTCGTGGGGTCTGCCTTGTGCATCATAGGATGTTTAGCAGTATACCTGGTCTCTATCCACTAGATACCAATAGCATCCCTGCAATTGTCCAGACATTGCCAAATGTCTTATGAGAGGTAAAATCTCCCCCCCCATTGAGAACCACTGATTTTGAGAAAAGAGTAAAGGCATGTAGCAAAAAGAAAAACAGATTCTTCTTACATTTCACTTTTTGAATTTTTTGGGTTGTGTCATCAGTCCCCTACATTCTTAGAGTTGAATTTTGAATCTCAATTTATCATTTTAACTTCTTAGACTATACACTTTTGAGTCTATTTTTAAAAGTCTGTAGATAATCCACTCCCTTCCATACTGTTTTTCTAGTTGGCAAATTCTTGCTAATATCCAATTTTAAGTGTAAGCCTACTTTCTTTAGTTTAGTCGCATTCCCTTTGTCTTATAGTCTTACACTGGAATAATTCTTTCATCTCTGAGAATGTGTCTTCCCACTCAAGGGGCAACAGAGAAACAGGCCTACCACTCTCCCTGTTGTGTTTTTTATCATCCTTCACAGGAGCTCAGTATGTTTTGGGTTATGGCACTTCCCTGTTTGATTGACTTTTGGGAACTTCCTCCCTGGCCACTGGTCTTCCTCACACAGTCAGTATGCACATTCAAACGCTACCATACTGCATTGCGAGCAGCTCAGGGTATAACCTAAACCTGTACAGTTAGCCTTCCACATCCACGGATTCAACCAACCATGGATTGAAAATATTTAAAATAAATAAATTTTTAAAAATAACAATACAATAAAGGATAATGCAAATAAAAACCAGTACAGTATAACAACTATTTATGTAGCATTTACATTGTATTAGGTATTTTAAGTAATCTAGAGATGTTTTAAACTATAAGAGAGGATATGCATAGGTTATATGCAGATCCTATGCTATTTTATATAAGGGACTTGAGCTTCTGTGGATTTTGGTATCTGGGGGGGGTCAATCCCTCATGATTACTGAAGGACAACTGTATACAGGTGAGTTTAATTACAAATTGAGGCTCACAGAACATTGGTGGTAATAGAGGTGCTTCCTTTGTTTGCAAGCCCTTTACTAGGTCTAGACCTCCAGACTTAGGGTTCTTATGTTACAGCTTGCCTTTATTTTTTCTAACACACATTCCTTGTCTGAATCTCAGCTCTTTACTTTAGCCCCATTGTGCTCTCTGGTACAGCAAAGGTACCCTCCCACTGGAGTGAAAGCAAGAAGGAGTGAGGCCTCCAGTTTAAATCATGTCCTAGCAGTCACCTTCCTCACCTATTCTAGGGCCCCACTAGCTCTGACCTTGTTTTATTCTATTTTATTTAGCATTTTGCATTCATTTTTCTTTATTATCTGCATTTTTTCGTGGCCACTTAACTAAACTGAGGGAATAGAACTTTAAATTCAGCTCAATGAACATTTGTTGATACTTACATTGTCCTAAGTTTTTCTCCTTCTGGGATTAATAGAGTGTATTGGTATGGAGACCACCTACTGGCTCTGGAAAGTTTCTTTGTTCACATTAAAATATGAGAGACTCAGTAGTTTGCGTTTAATACACAAGCCTTAAAGTCTCTTTCTGGCTATCATCCTTCAATTTAGGATCACTTTTTAGGAGTATGATTTTTTTTGCCTCAGTCCTTTCAAGAGTGTTCATACATGTGTTCTTAAAAATTTTGACCTCTTTGTCCAACTAAAAACCATTTTGATTTCTTTAACCATTCTTGATATTAACTGTTTGATAAAAATTTTTTTACCCATTTTTTTTTTTCCTTTTTGTCTTTTTTCGTGGCCGGCGACGGATCTCAACCCTCAGTGTCGCGCCCGTACCGGACCGGGACCGGCAATGGGATCGCAACCCTTGGCGTTGCCCCCGCACCTCGCTCAGCCAGTGAGCGGCCGGTCTGTATGTGGGATCCGAACCCTCGGCGGGAGCGCCACTGCACTTCCCAAGCGGTGCACTATCACAGTGCGCCACCGGGCCGGCCCCTTTACCCATTTTTTAAAAAAGACACTTAGCAGGTCAAATATGACATTTGAATCTATTTTGGTGGTATTCTTTTTACAATACTTCCATAAAGATAATACTTAACTATCTTGTATTTGTGGTTTTAAATTTTTCTTCATAGGAAAATTTACTCAATTATCACTGTAGACATGCTTTTGAGTAGGCTGATAAATCCAACTTCATATGATTTTGAATTTGGATCCGTTTTGTGGCGATACTGATTAGGCTACCTAATTCAATGTAGAAAACATGAAATTTCAGGATTATTAATAAAAATATCAAATAGTAAAATAACCATGACTGTTTTAGGTTTTAAATAAAACTCTCTAGCTTTTGTTCTTCCCTAATTTCTTAGGTTTATAAGAAACTTGAAGAAGATAGTTTATTTTCACTTTTCATGTTTTTTTTTTTCCTTCAGATATCTGTCAGTGACACATCCTAGTTGGCAATCAATCTGAATCCTTTGGCCCTGAATTTGCTTTTAATATCTAGCTTCTCTCCCTTGCTCAGCATGATTTTCAAGCAGGATAAGAAAAAGTCAAATCGCTGAGTTTTAGTTATTGATAACTTTAATATGTCTTTCTATGGCTCAGAAAGTATTTTTTAAAGTATTTGAATTTTATTATCAAGTGTTTTATATAGGGAATACAAATTATCTGTGGGGTTTTGATAAAGCTAATTCTTAAATTTCTGACAATTTATTTTACAAAGGTTGGTTTGACTATTTTTTTACTTTCTAAAGCTCAGTTTAGTAGTGTCCTTTTGGCCAAAAATTCTCTCCCTTGAAATTACTGTGTGGAAATAGCAATGGGACTCAAGAGACCAAGAATCTAGAACTAGCTCTTCAGTTAACTAGTTAAGTGTCGTCAAGCCATGTAACTTTCCAGGCATCTCTTTCATCATCTGTCAATGTGAGTTGAGTTGGAGTAGGTGAACTCTTAAGAGTTCTCCCGACTCTAAAATTACAGCAGTGTATATCCTGTTTTAGGTTTAAGCTTATTTGGTTCTCACCAGAAGTGAAGTGTTTCCTTTATTTTTATATAAAATGTACTTTTCCCTAAAATAAATATATAGTAATATGTATGTATGTACATATCTATGTGTATATTTGTGAACTGTGAGAAAGTCACAATAATAGAGAAACTTATGGATTATTTCAGAGGCAGTGAATATGTGTTTTACACTAATAGTTCAGAATTCTGTATTTTAATGGAAAACTGCTTTATAATATCTTAAATTTTTAAAAAAGAGGGAACCTTTTATTAGTTTGATTACTGTCCATTGGAACTTCTAAAATGTCAGTTTGCTATTACTCTCTTTGTGAGTGTGTGTATAACACAAAAAATTCAACTCCTTCAATGATTTTGTAAGTATACTGAGCCACCTCTCCGCAGGTAAAAACTTTTGAGGCTGTAGGAGTGTGATGAATTTCATTAAGGCGGTTGAGACCAGGTTTTTTGTTAAATTACCATGAGTCTGACAAAGTTCAAAAGATAGATTTGGTTTTTTTTACTGATTTCTTTGTTTTTCTTAAATCTTTCATAATGATACAGATAGTTGAAGTTATATAGGGATAGATTTGGGTGAAAGAAAAGTGAAGGCTGCCTTAGAAATTTTATTGTTTTAACTGTTTAGGATTTTATTGTAATTTTTTTTTCCTCTTGTGGTTTCAGTGCCTTTTGAAAATGAAAGCATGGTTATTTTCATGTTTATCAGTTTAAATATTAATGATGGATATTACTTATATATTGCAGCAATTGTGGTGAAATCCAAGATTAGCCCAACATTTTAATTTGTTGAGATGCCACAAGTATAAAATGAGTCCTGGATTTGGAGTCAGAAAACTTGGGGTTGAGTCACAATGTTCATTAGTAGGTACTTTACATTTCTGTAGCTGTAGCAGTAGTGGTAGTACTAGTAATATGATCTAATTGTTTATAAAATAGTGTGAATTGTTTGGGGCCTCCTTTTCAGAATAGATGATGTGAAGCTTTTAGTGGTTAAAATACCACTCTACTTACTCTATGACAGTAGTATTTGCATAACTCTCTGGCAAAGCCTGACTTCCACTATTAGGATTTATTAATTTTGCCAATGTTACTTTTACCATTTTTTTCCCCTAGAATAACAACAATCTTGAAGCCTGTTGCCGAGCCCTTTCCCAGGAGAGTAGCAAATACTTGTATATGGAATACCATAGTCCAGATGACAATAGAATGAATAGACATCGACTTTTGCATATTAACCTGGGTATCCATTCTCCTAGTAGCTACCACCCTGGAGATGGAGCTCAACTTAATGGTGGTCGAACACTGGTACATAGCTCAAGTGATGGACATATTGATCCACAGCATACAGCAGGTAAACAGCTGATATGTTTAGTTCAGGAACCACACTCAGCTCCAGCTGTTGTGGCTGCTACCCCCAACTACAATCCATTTTTTATGAATGAACAGAACAGAAGTGCAGCTACTCCTCCTTCACAGCCACCTCAACAGCCATCTTCCATGCAAACAGGAATGAATCCATCTGCTATGCAAGGGCCTTCTCCACCACCGCTGCCACCTCCTTCATATATGCACATACCTCGGTATAGTACAAATCCAATTACTGTTACAGTATCCCAGAACCTCCCTTCTGGACAGACTGTACCAAGAGCTTTACAAATTCTTCCACAAATTCCAAGCAATCTCTATGGGTCTCCTGGTTCTATTTATATTAGACAGACATCTCAGAGTTCATCAGGAAGACAAACTCCTCAGAGTACACCATGGCAGTCCTCACCACAGGGCCCAGTGCCTCATTATAGCCAACGTCCTTTACCTGTTTATCCACATCAACAGAACTATCAGCCTTCTCAGTATTCTCCCAAGCAACAACAGATCCCTCAATCTGCTTACCATTCACCACCTCCTTCTCAATGTCCTTCACCCTTCAGCTCTCCACAGCATCAAGTGCAACCTTCCCAGTTGGGCCACCCGAGTTCCCATGTCTTTATGCCACCTAGTCCTTCAACTACTCCACCCCATCCATACCAACAAGGACCTCCTAGCTATCAGAAACAGGGAAGCCATTCGGTAGCCTATCTCCCGTACACAGCATCTAGCTTACCCAAAGGTTCCATGAAGAAGATAGAAATTACAGTTGAACCTTCTCAAAGACCCGGGACAGCAATTACTAGGAGTCCTTCACCCATCAGTAATCAGCCATCTCCACGGAATCAGCACTCACTATATACAGCAACCACACCACCTTCAAGTTCTCCTTCAAGAGGGATATCTGGTCAACCAAAACCTCCATTTAGTGTTAATCCTGTGTATATTACATATACACAGCCAACTGGACCTTCATGCGCTCCATCACCATCTCCTCGGGTGATACCAAACCCAACTACAGTTTTTAAAATTACCGTAGGCCGAGCAGCGACTGAAAATCTTTTAAATTTAGTGGACCAAGAAGAGCACTCTGCAGCACCAGAACCTATTCAACCCATTTCAGTGATACCAGGCTCTGGGGGAGAAAAGGGAAGCCATAAATATCAGAGGAGTTCTAGTTCTGGATCAGATGACTATGCCTATACACAAGGTAAATTTTAGCTCTTCTATGAAATTCAGTCTTTGTGGTGAGGTGACAAGCTCCTATTCAAAATAAAATATATTAGCTGTTTAATTTTAATTAAATGTTTAGTATTTATTAAATGTTGGGCAGTAGGATTGCTATTAAGAATAAGGTTAATGCTTTAGAGTCATCTGCAGACTTTGTTTGAAAATATGAAAATCTAGGTGTGATAATATTGACCTAATAAGACTCTTTTTAGGAAGAATATTCATTGGGAGAAAAATACAAGTAAAATGGATATTGTCACAAATACAAACTACAGAGTGGAAAAAAAGAGATTCATAGAGAGTGACTAAAGTTCATCAAATGAAAGAATTTGAATCTTTTCTAATCTAATGATTAAATATAATGATGTTTATAAGTAATATTTAATGTAATGTAATGATTAAATATAATATTAATAAGTAATATATGAGAAGTGGAATTGGTAATGAAGTACATTGTTGGGCTAGCTAATAGTAAACCTAATTAAATATGAAAGAGAACAGTTTTTAAAACGTATGTTCAGATTGTTTCAAGACACCTGAGAATTTAGTATTCATTGAATATATAAGAAGGGAAGTAATTATAATTGTAATTCCGTATGCCTGGTGTTGAGCCTGTTTAAAACACACATAAGTATAGTTAAAGAGAATCTTAGGGAAGCTAAGGATGACAGAACAAATTAGAGAGATGAGAATAAATGCCAGACCCCAAGTTCGATGAGTCTATTATACATTAGCAATGCATATAGAAATTTTCCAGTCACTTGTTCAGTGTTATTCTCTGCAATGACTTTATCTGTAATGCTATATAGCCTTGCTGTTACATCAGCGAGCAAGGATGGAGAGGTTAGCAAAGCAATTGAAACTTGAGAAAGAGGAGCTAGAGCGGTTGAAGGCTGAAGTGAACGGTATGGAGCATGACCTGATGCAGAGACGGCTCAGAAGAGTCAGCTGCACCACCGCGATCCCGACGGTAAGTGATCTGTTGGTATGAAGTTGGTAGGAAGGTGGGGACATTGGCTGTTCAGGCCATTTGTTTTTCTTTTAGGTTCTGTTCCTGGCAGAGTTTTGTTTTTTGTTTTTTTAAAACAATGGATGAAGGACTTTTGCCTTCAATAGTTCTCATCAAAATCATTTGATGCTTTATTTTTTCACATGTACCAATTCCATAGGCTCATCAGTATTTTCAAATACTGACAATTATAATCAAGGTATAGCATCTTATTTATTATAAATTGCCTTCTATCAAAATAGAAATGAGAAGTGCATGCTGACCAAAAATTTTATAATTATTCCTTTATTAATTTATTCTTCTAAGCATATGATATATATATTTTTTAAACACTTAAAATTATTTTTCTAAGTACATTAATTTAAATGAGTTAGAATGAGATCAATATGAATTTTGGGAAAGTGTTGACTATAAAATATTTTAAGGTAGAGCAGTTTTGTTAAGTGTTCAGTAATCGTAGAAACTGAGATAACAGTATTGACCAATAGTGGTCCTAAAGGGAACTGCTCTAATAAAAATAATATATGTTTTGGTTAATATATGTTTAAAATGTTGAGTTCTAACAATCTGAAACAACTGAAAAATTTAAAACATGTCTCTTAAAATCTTGTGACTTCATAAGCTTTCTATGATCTGACCTATCATTTCACATTTCAATATTCATTTATTCAACAAGCATTTTTTTGCACACAATTTATGAATGTGGTACTGTGCTAGGTGCTTAGTGCATACCTGCCAGTGGGAAAAATAGATAAATCAACAGATCATTATAATACAGTGTGGTAAGTGCTGTATATGCTCACAGGTATTGAGAGAACTCGTACATCAACTAGTTTCTGTATATTATACTCAATGCACTTCTCAGATTTCTCACATTATCCTCCTGCTGGAATGCCCTTCTAAAGCTCTGCGTGTGTAAATCCTGTCTGCTCTTTCAAGGCTCAACTTAATCTCTACCTTTTCCATGGAGCCTTTCCTCATTTTCCTACCCTATCTAAACTCAGGGTAATCTCACTCTCAGAGTTTACAGGTTTAGAGAAGTAGGCATATATGTCAGACCTCTTACAGTTCATGTGTCTGCAGCTACTCCCTCATAGAGAAGTTTTTACCTGAGGTTTCTGGCTTCAAAGAGGATCTGTGAATTCCCTGAAAATAAATGCAGAGGTTCATATGTGTGTTCATATGGGAAGCTGGTCTGTAGCTTTCCTCTGATTTTCATAAGATTATTAGATTGAAGAAAAATAAAGGTGAGGAACCACTGCCCCCAATAATAGATAGTACTGCTACAGGCAGAGAAGATAGGGGAAAGCATTTTAGAAGGGAAAAGAACATGAGGTAACAAAGGCTTGAAGTCAAGACAGGCTGACTTTCAGGAGGCAGTAAATACAGTTCTCTGGCTTAAGCCTGAGATTGCTGATGAGTTAACAGAGGTTAATATGCATAGGTAGAGTGGGGCTTAGACGCAGATTGAGGTGTTTGAACTTTATTCTGCTGGTAACAGAACCAGTGGATGTTTTTGAAAAAGATTCTTGAGAAACAGGCATATTCAATAATTTAATGAAATTGTTTCTAATATTAATTATATTTCTCAGTTTAGTCAGTATTAGAAGTGAGAAGGGAGAGTTTTAATTATTTAGAATACTTGGAAAATTACAAAGCTATCTTTAACTGAAAAGTGATATTAATGTAAACCAAATTTCCGCCTAATTTTCTCCATTTGAAATCTTAATTGAATCCTCTGATTGCGGAAGATATTGAGGGATGTAACCTGTATGGAAATCTACCAATGGTGGTTGAGCAATTTGGAGTCTTTTAGGTGCCTGTAGAGCATAAACCAATTTTCTTAGCATAGAAGTCATTCTCTTTAAAATAACCATATTAGCCTTGTTTAACAACTACTTGCTGTGTGATAATCCCTGCTAAATAAAACCCTACTGATTTTTTTTTTTTTTTTGGAAGTAGAGAACTGTCTAATGTAGCATGGATTAGTGCTTCAACCCCCCCCCCCCCCCCCCCCCGATTTTAGCTCAGAGCTTTTATTGATGAGTCTTCTTTAGAAAGGAAAAAAAGAGAAGCTGGTGAAACTGCTCCCCTTGGCTGTAATTTATTTTTTACTTTCTGTTATATAGAATTTCAGAGGTACATAAAATAGGCAGAATAGTATAATGAACCCTTGTGTAGCTATCCCCCAGCTTCAGAAATTGGTAGTCCATGTGGGTGATAATATTCGAGAGATAAGAAATTTGAGTGTGATTTCCGTGTGTTTCTGCCACCAGGCCTAGAGGTAAATGGAGGACAGTTAGGGGTGCATGGCTGAGGGACAGCTGTACATGGTGGTTAAGACAGTGAGTGGGCTTTCAAGTCAGGTGTGAGTTTAAATCCTACTTCTGCTACTTGGGTCACTCCTATATCCTTGGATAAGTAACCTTCTCTGTGCTTGTTTTCTTAGCTATAAAATGTGTGGGGTAAAGTACCCATCTTATGAGATTTTTGTTAGGACTATATAAGATAATATATGTTAAGCAGTTTACACAGTGCTCAACAAATAGTAAGTGTTCTTATAAAGTAAATGCTGGCTGCAGAATACTGGAAAATTTTGCTTGAGATATGTACACAAATCTGAAACATTTCGCAAAACTTTGATTTCCTTTTAACTTTAGGAACATGCATAACATAAGGGTATACTTATGTAGGAAATTAATCAAGAAATAAATCATTTAGTCAGAATTCCCTTTTCTTCATTGAGGCTCATCTGAGGAACCATGACATAGTGGAAGGAGCAACCACATGGGTTTGGGAGTGAGAATAGCTCTGGCACTCACTCGCTATATCTAATTTAGCTGCATTTGGTTTTCCTTATCTATAAAATGGAATTTTAACAAGTATATTTTAATATTGTTGTCAAGATGAAATATATAATGGACCTGGCATGGAGTAGGTGCTCAGTGAATGCCTATCCTTAACATTGTCCCACTCGCATGTAGAAATACCCAATAGAGAATTGACTTTTTTGCTACTAAGCACATATTGCTACTTTCAAGTTTTCCAACAGATTAATTTTTTATCAAGCAGTGTATTAAAAAATTGGTTAGAAAGGTACTTGTCAAATGAGACCGGAATGCACATTTGTGACCAGCTACAGGTGTGGGTGCACAAACCTAGGGTAGCAGTGAAATAATCTTTTTTTAAGAGCAGATGTGTGAAATGCGTGATGGTGTCGTTTCCTTCAATCTGCTATTTACAAAGCATTATATTAAATGCCACAGAAGATGTTGTCTCTTAAGGAGATCTGTATGTGAAAAGATGTATGCATATCTGTGTATGAATCTATATGTATTTGTGTATGTGAGAGAGAGAAAAGGTATGTAAGACAGTAAATCAGAAGTGTTGACCAGCTGAATGGTATTAACAATATTATATACTTTCAGAGTTCTGAGACAGAAATGTTAGCTTTTTGCAAATAGGGTTCAAAGATGAGGCAGTTTCATGGAGGAGGGGGAAATTTAAGTTTTACCTTGAAGGATAAATAAGATTTTAATAAGCAGAAAGCTTCAAGTTGCCCTCTCCCTAAAGTTATTTCCCCCCATTTATCCTGTTCTAACTGGGTTTTGGACTGCCCCACAGCTTTGAGTTCCAGATGCATAATTGGGGCCAAGCCACCAAAGAACATCAGTGGTCTTTGATGTTGGTCTCTGAGAAAACTTTTTAAAGTGCCAAAACAGTTGACTTAAGGTGTTTCTGCCGCTTTTTAAAAAAAGTTTAACATTTTTCATTTTGAAAAGTTAAGATAAAAACATCCTGTTATCTTACAGACAACTTCTAAATTGTACATAGCCAATCTTGAAACCCCTCCTCCATGAAAACACAGTGTACTTTTGACAAATGGCATAACTTTTCAGAAACAGCTTTTTTCCCTGAATTTAATCAGAAGCTATGAAAAAGGACATAGAAGTCTTACAGATAAACCCTTATTTTAGTGAGTTCTAGTGTTTGTACTATCTTTGGAAATGAGCCTATTGACAAGAGTGGTTTTTTTGTTTTGTTATAAGCAAATGCGCAGTAGCCTCTTGACTATAAAGTGTATTATAGTATTTCCATACTTAGTTACAAAGCTTCACTGTTCAGGGCCACCGTGGCTGAAACATCTCCAACCCACCCCCACCCGCACTGCCCCAATTTAGGAAGGATCAGCCCCTTTCAGGTACTTGACTTTCCCGATATGATCCTACAAGGAAAAGAATGGGTTCTTTCACATGTTCCTAGGAAGATAGCATCACTCTTTGGTGCCCTTAACTAAGTGCTTTGTCTTTAATGTAAATATTCAAGTATGTGTTTTGAACTATTTTAGTATTGCCTGGTAGGCAAACTGTAAACTTACACACTAATGTCACACAATTTGTCCATAGTAATGAGGAAAGAAAGGCAATCTCTAATAAATATTTCTAAGTGCCTTTTTTTGTTCCTCTAGCATTCTAAGGGATTGTAGCTCTTATTATATTCTGCCTTTTTTATCACTTATTTTAAGCTTTTGATGCTTGTTGATTTAGTAGGTTCCCAGTTATTCTGATAATACCTCCTAACAGCATAAGATCTTTCATTTTTGTGAATTAAGATATTCTTTCTGCTCATTTTTTATCACTGTTATATTAACATATTTAGCTTTTAGCAAAATACATGTTTTTGACAGAATAGGATTTTGTTCTATCTTCCTATAGTAGCAGATATTTAATTTCTTTCTTTATATAGTTGAAATCACCCTAGTAATTGAGTTAGTATCTGGGCTGTGCTAAAAGCTTCAATACCCATGCCACTAGATTCTAAACCCTGACTTTATGTTTTACTGTACATATACGTAAATAGTAAAGAAATTAAGAATGTCATGGAAAGTAAATGCGTCCATAAAGCTTTATTTATCTGAAGATTAGGACTCTTCATATTTCAGTGCTTCATATGTGCCCCGAAAAGCCTGAGAAGTGGGTGGCAGAGGAAAGCAAAGTTGGAGAAAAAAAAAGTTTATTTGTTCCTGAAATTTTCATGTACTAGATTAATTGCTTCCTTTGATCTAAGAAAGACAAAAAGATTTCTGTATGAATTTATATAGAAGACTTTTATATAAATCCTGGCTTTACCAACTACTAGCTTTATAACTTTGGGAAAACTATATATCTTCTCTGTGCCTGAGTTTTTTTCATCCATAAATTGGGCATTATATTAATACCTACCTTAAAGGATTGTTTAGATGAAGGAATAAGAGAATTCTGGTAAACACAGTGCCTGACATTTAGTAGGCACTGATTAAAATTAGTACTGTTATAATCTTTACTGGGCTGGACAAGACTAAAATCATGGACATTGCTTGTTTAAAAAGGTTGATTCTCACAGTTTTCCTTATAATGAAAACATAGAAATAAAATATTCTCAGTGCTCTGTGATTAACATGGTAGTATCTGGTATGATAGAACACAGTCCAGTATTGTAGCCCACCACTTTGTATGTAGATTTTGTGTATACATGGCCATTTTGATATCCCCATTTTACCTTACTATTCCTTTAAAAATGTACACATAGGACTTCTTAAACATGCCCTCTTATGGACTAAGGCAGTATTCTTGGTAATACCCAATCGGAACAATTAACATGAAACGGAGTTCTTAAATGTTGGGCTTGATAATGACTTTCCCACAATTGCTATTTTGGGTCCTTTCTTACTAGCCTGAGGAAATGACAAGATTGAGAAGCATGAACAGACAACTCCAGATAAATGTTGACTGTACACTGAAAGAAGTTGACCTCCTTCAATCTAGAGGTATAGACTTGATTATTTGGTAAACCATAAGTAATAGTGTGGTATTTTAAGCTGCTTAAATAGCAATAATTTTGGTTTTGTAGATTTAAGAGACAGTTTTTATCCATTATAAGATTATAATCCTGGTAGAGATCCCCTACCCTGTGAAAATGGATCAGATTTGGGGGATCAAAAAATAGTTTTACTTTGGCAGTTTCATCATTAAGTTCTTATCCTTTAGACTGTTCTGTGTTGTTATTTTGCATTTATCCTCTTTTAGTGATTTACTGTGAATATTTTATAAATTGATGTGTTTTTATAATTCTAAAACTTTGTAGAATTTTTATTATGTGATAGTCATCTAAAATATCTGTAAAAAATAGGGAACCTGAATTAGAATATCAGATTTCTCAGTTTTAAAATAAACTCTATATGCCATTTTTTATATGTTATTTTATGGGAAAACATTCAACTATAATCATAGTTTTAGTTTTTTGGATTTCTTACAGAAATATACTACAGTAGAAGCTCTCTTAACTTACTTCCACTTACCCAGCTCACCAGATTAAAGTTGGTTTTCATTTCCTCTGGAAAATATACGGACTGATGTCTACAGCTGCTGCACACTCTTGACTAGTAGGCTCCATTCTGGCATGCCCATATACTGTTGCTCCCACTGGTTAAATTGTCTACTTACCAAGAGTCGATTGTGTCCCCAAACCTGTTTATGCCAGTTACCATATTTCTGCAGAATGAATGCAGGAGAAAGCTGCTCTTTCTATAAAACCAAAGTCAAATGATTTTTTTTAAGACTCAAAGGCAAATCACTAAAAAGATAGGAACTGTGAAGTAGATATGGGTGAAAACAACCAAAAAAGGTTGAGAGGAAAAATAATAAATATCTAAAAGGATTCTCTATTCAAATTGCTTTGTAAGTGTTTTAGTATCTTTTTTGCTCCATTCCGAAGTAATTAAAACAAAAAATTAAAGGTCAGGGTTCAGCAAACTAGGGCCTGCTGCCTATTTTCATAAACAAAAGTTTTAGTGGAATGATAGCCACACCCATGTGTTTACCGATTGCCTATGACTGCTTGTGAGCTTCAACAGCACAGTTGAGTGCTTGCAACAGAGATTGTATTACAGGTCCACAGAGTATAAAATATTTATTATCTGGCCCTTGACAGAAAAAGTTTGCCCACCCCTGCCTGCTTTAGGTCATCACGAGTATGCTTTATGTAAGAAAGACAACCTGGAACTTCAGTCAACAGACACATAAAGAAAAAGGTCTCTGGCTAACATTAAAGTATTGCTATATTCATGTTTGTTACATTAAAGTTGACATGTATAATTTTTCTTAACAATTCTGTGTTTTAATCTTTTCCCACCCCCCACACTTAACTGTTATTAATTATGGCAGCTAAGAGAGCTTCTACAGTATCTATAATAAAGTATTCCTTTGTCATTTTTAGGCAAGATTAAACAGTAAAGGCAGGTGAACCCAAAAGATACAGAACTGTCTGAACAGTAGGCAGAAGCAAATTTGAATGTGAAAGTTGAACAGTATAGTCAGATACCCTTCAAGTTATTTTCAGAAGCCTAGTCACTCTATAGCCTACTAGTGTTAAGCAGTGAAAGAATTGCTATGCATAATGTGGGGTTATACAAACTATTGCTGCTATATTATAGAAGATTGCATCGATTTTTTTACTCGTGTGATTTTTGAAGCAAAACAAGGAACACTAACTCAAACATTTGGTTAGGATATTTATAGTAAACCATACGGAATCTAGAAATTAGAACATCAGTTGTAACTTAATTAAAGGAATACGTATGTAGCATCTTAAAGCATAAAAAGATCCAATTAATATGTCAAATAGCATTGTGGCTTTTATGAGCTACCACAGGAATTGTTTTCAGAAAATTGTCTTAAAATAAAATAGCAGATCCAAATGGATAAAATATTTATAAGAGGACCTGCAAGGGAAACCACTATTGGGGTTTTATAAACGAAGAGCTGTGTTTGGGGTCTGCATTGGGCAGTGACCTTACAATGAGCTTTTTGGTACTTAAACATTTCTAAATCTCTTTTCATAAGGTGTCCAAATATATCCACTTTATACTAAATTCTACTCTTCCACACTCTAGAAAACTTTCAATAACAAGTGTCCTATCTAAACTTTTGAGCTAGAGAAGTAATCTAAACATTTTTTGGCAGTGGGGAGGAAGGGAGCATTTAGACTAGATGCAAGTCAGTGCATGATTTGATAAAATGCAGCTTTATTGTTGGTTTTGGTAAGGAAAACTTTTGTTGGGAAAAAAATTATGTCTAGAAATTAAGAAATTCGATAGACTTAAACTATCAGTACCATACAGAATCCTCTGCAAATAAGCACAGGAACAGTTATAAAGCATAACTGGAATTGGTTAGAACAAACACAGTACAGTGATAGGTTCACAGAGGTGAAGGTAGGACCCAAAACTAGAAGTGGATCAAAACTGACCTTGGAGGAGTCACAGCAAGAGATGTGGCTGAAATACAGAGACTGGATTAAGGAGTCAGCATTTTAAGAGAGGTAACAATTGTGCAAGACAAAATTCTCAGGGATTGCTCTGTCCTGAAATTGGCACCATATCACCTTTTATCATTGATAAATCTGTAGGCAATATTTAGTTTAATATTTCGGATTCTGCTTTTCTCGAGAATAGGAATCCATGAGCTGCTGATGTTATTTCACATTTATCCAGGTTACTTAGATAATAGAACTTGATTAATCTTTATAAATTTATATATTTATCTCTAACATAGTTGAATTTATAATAATAAAATTTTAAGGTAAATTATGAAAGACATGAAGGCAGGCTTTCACTATTTAAGTCTTCTTTCTCATGGTTTGTTTGTTAAAATCAAAACAAGCAGAAATAGAAAATAGTACGGCCATCCTTTTGTTTCTCTCCTTCATTTATCTCCCCCCCCCCCCCCCCC
>NW_007732209.1:57238-66710 GCF_000696425.1 Galeopterus variegatus | reverse complement strand
CCCCCCCCCCTCAAATGCCCAACATGCTTAACCCTGCCTAAGGAGACTAGCCTTACAGTTAGAGAAATATTCCTTCAGGTAATACATTGTATACAAACACTGGTGTGGTGGTGTTCTTGAGTCTTTTCTCACAGTGATAAAGAAAACACAATTTTAGTGGGAGGAGGGTAGGATAATACTTGTATAAAGAATTTTGAAACCTTGGAAAAGTTTCCCTTCTTACATGTTTTACTTACATATTTTATTTTAAAAATTCAGATAACAGGAGAAAGAGTTCTAAATGTCTGGTGATTTTACTTTCTTTATAGGAAACTTTGATCCAAAAGCCATGAATAATTTTTATGACAACATAGAACCTGGCCCAGTTGTACCACCCAAGCCATCTAAAAAAGGTGAGTAGAGAAATGTCACAAACATCGTAGAAATAAATATCAAAATTCTTTGGGAGTTCACATATATATCTGAAGACATTTCCATTAAAGATACTCATTAACTTGGTCAGCATAAACAAAGTTACCATATTGATGTTTACTGTGGCAATAATGAAATGTCCCCAAACTTTAATTTTTAAAAAACACTAAAATTAATAACTACTAGAATTATTGTTAGAGGTAATTAAATGAGACATGTAATTTATTTTTTTAAAAAGTCAAAATAGTATATTATATAGTTAACATTATAAATTTACTCAGTACTGTAAAATTTATGATACTAATAGACAATTCTCATAAAATAATTAGGATTTTAAAGGTCTAATGTTAGAATAGAAAGTCACATCTGCAGTAGATCTAAGGATATTTTTAAGGCAACAAAAGAATTTTTGTGTACTCAAAAGGTGACCATAACAATTAGATAGGGATTAGGTGTTTTCTTATCAAGGACAAAATTAATTCTACACAGTCAAAGTTTGGAAGAATCACTTTTGGATAATTGTTACATAGAAATGATTTCATATTAAAGGTATCAAATCTGTTCTTATTTTTATGTACCAAATGTTTAGTTGGCATTTCTGTATCTTAAAAAATTAATTTCAATTAAATTTAAACATTGAATCATTGAATGTAGATTAACTTTTTCTGTCCCTTTCTTATTAATAGTCCATGTTGTTTTATAATTGTAATTCTCAAGACTGAAGTATGCATTTCATATTTTAATCCTTGTGATTTAAGCAACTCAAGATAGATTGATCATGAAGTCATACAGATAGTAAAGAATGCTTTATTAAAAAAATTATTTGTGGTTTAACATTTTAAAATCTCATCAAACTTATTTTTAATTTTAACTACTTTTTGAGTAGTTTTTCATGTATATTAAGCTCAATAGAGTGTTCTTATATAGGTTGCAGTGCAGTATCTGTTCATCTTTTTATTGTTTAATAGGACCATGGATGTTTCATCTGATCTGCACTTAAAATAGCTTACTGATTTCTAAAAATGGTTCAAAGAAGAATCTTAGTGGATGACTGCCAAGTACCAGATTTGGCACTGTGGCAACATTATATGCTGAAAGTTGCTGGGTTGTATGTATATCATTGATCACTTTAGCTTTGGGGGCTCATAAAATATGAGTCTTTAACCTTGATTTTGGCTGAGTGTCTACTAAGGAAGTATCACCTACTGGTAATTCAACAGGTGACCTTCAAGTTAATTGATTCAAGGGCCGTCATGGAGGAATTGCCTTACTTAAGGAAGTGCATTGAAAAGTTGTTACCCTGAACAGAGGACTGAGTTGATGAGAAATAGTGGACAATATGTCCACCATGAGCCACATTATTAGCTTAAACTCTCAGGTGTGGTCTGAGGGGCCCACCATAAATAACAAAGACACTGCTATTACTTGGGAAATGTCAAGGTTTTAGAAGTTATCTCCCAGGAGCCAAGAACAAAGCCAGACCTCTCTTTGGGCAAGGCCAAATTCTTTACTGTGCGATAGTTAAAGCAGCGCTTAGAAGGAAACTTATAGCTTTAAATGCCCATATAAGACAAGATCTGAAATCACTGACCTAAAATTCTACCTTAAGAAGTGAGAAAAGAACAAAGTAAAAACAAAGTAGAAGAAAGGAAAGATAAATCAGTGAGATAGAAGACAGAAATAACAGAGAAAGTTAACAAAACCAAAAGTTGGATCTTTGAAAAGATAAAAAAAAATCAAATTCCAAGGTAGACTGATCTAGAAGAAAAGGAATAAAAATTACCACAGTTAGTAATGAAAGATGGGTTATTCGTTAAAACAATGATAATGATAATAAGAGAATGCGATGAACTTTATGTCAATAAACTTGGCACCTTAAATAAAATGGACAAATTTTTTGAAAAATATAACCTACCAAAACTAAAAATAAGATGAAATAGGAAATGTTAACAGCTATATATATCTATTTAAGTAATTGAATCCATTATCAAGAATTTTCCCACAAAGAAAACTTCAGACCCAGATTGTTTGACTGGTGGGTGAATTCTGTCAAACATTTAAGAAAGAAAGAATGCCAATCTTAACTTACACAAACTCTGAGAAAATAGAGGAGGAAATGCTTCCCATCTTTTTTTTTTTTGTAACAGTTTTATTTTTCCCCTAAAGACTTTATTTTTTTTTGTAGTAGTTTTAGGTTCATAGCAAAATTGAGAAGATAGAGATTTCCCATATACCCCTTACCCACCCCCACACACATGCCTAGTCTCCCCCATTATCAGTATTCCACATCAATATCCCTCAAAAAAAATCCTTAATAAAATATTCACAATATATAAGAAAGATAATACATAATGACCAAATTGAGGTTAGCTTAGGCATGCAATGTTGTTATAACACTAAAAAATCAACCAGTGTAATTTACCATATTAACAACGTAAAGGAGAAAAAGCATATGATCATTTCACTAGATGCAGGAAAAGCATGTGACAAAATTCAGCAAAAATTCTTAGCAAATTAAAAACAAAGAAACTCCTTTAGTCTCATAAAGGGCATCTTTGAAAAACTCTCAGCTACCATCATTACTTAAATAGTGAAATCCTGAGTGCACTAAGATTGGGAACAAGGGAAGGTTGTTTATTCTCACCACTTCTATTCAAAGTTGTACCCAGAGTTTCTAGCCCATGCAATAAGTTGAGGGAAAAAATGCATAAAGATTAGAAAGGAAGAAATAAAGCTATATATACTACAGATGACATTATTTGCAAAAAAAAAAAAAAAATCTTGAGGATACTGAAAACTGTTAGAACTAAGAAGTGAATTTGATAAGGTCCCAGGATGCAAGGTAACTAGTAAACAGTTGGAAAATGAAATTAAAAAGTTAATTCCAATAACAGTATGATCAGAAACCACGTGACACTTAGGAATAAATTTAACCAGAGATGTGTACATTGAAAACTACAAAACATTGCCAAGAGAAATTAAAGAAGACCCAAATAAATGGAGCGATATACTTTGTTCATGATTGAATCAGTATTGTTGAGGTAAATATTCTTCCAAGATTGATATGTACGAGGGTACTTAAAAAGTTCATGGAAAGGTTAGTATTGTCTTTTAATTCGATTTTTCCACAAACTTTTTGAAGTATCCACGCAGATACAATGCCAATTATAACCCCAGTATGCTTTTTTTTCTTTTTTAATTAACAAAGTGATTCTGAAATTGATTTGGAAATGCGGAAGATCTATAATATCTAAAATAATCTTGAAAGAGAGCAAAATTGGAAGTCTGAGGCTAACCAACTTTAGGACTTACTATAAAGCTTCAGTTATCACAGTGTGGTACTGACATAGGAATAAAGAAATAGAATACTGGGACAGAATATAGAGCCTAGATATAGACCCTCACTCACACTGTCAGTTGATTTTTTGACAGAAGCACCAAAGCAACCAATGGAGTCTTTTCAACAAGTGGGGCCAGAAGAATTGGATATTCATGTTAAAAAAACACAAATTTTGATTTTTACCACATATCATACACAAAAATCTGAGATAGGTCATACATCTAAGTGTACTACCTAAACTATAAAGTTTCCGGATCAAAACAGAATATCTTTGCAACTTAGGTGTAGATAAAGGTTTTTAGGCAGGACATGGGAAGCAATACAAAGAAAAACAGTTGATAGATTAGCCTTCATTGAAACTCAGTACTTCTGCTTATCAAGAGACACTATTAAGAAAATGAAAATGCAGGCCACAGACTGGGAGAAAATATTTGCAAAATATGTATCTGATAAAGGACTGGTATCCAGAATATATAAAGAACTTCTGTAACACAATAATAAAAAGACAAAGAACCCAATAAAAAGGGACAAAACATTTGAGCTAAACAAAGGAATATATATGAAAGACTATTACAAAAGAAATGAAAAGAAAAGTACTTCAGGTACTGTGATGGATGTGTTGCCAGGAGTCCATGTAGTCAGAGTTGTAGTTTTCTAGTAGTGGTGATGTTAGTGTTGTTAATATGTCATGCTGCCTTCTCTCTTTGGGACCAACACAATGTATTCGAGGTGAGAGGTTCCTGTTTGGTATCCTCCTCAACTAGGAATTGTGCAAGGCTTACATTAATATTTCATGATGTGATCTCATTAATAGCAAGCTTCATCTGTCTCTCTACAAGTACATTTATACTAAAAAGGCTCTTTTCTATGGCTCATTTCATTCAAACAAAATTTGCTAAAGCTGATATTGGATTGTCCTTTAGAGTTAGTTGTAATGAGATTCTAGTCACAATCAATTTCTTAAATATGTATTGAATGCTCAATGTGTAGATTGATTACATAGATAAATGCTTGCTGTTACAAAGGGAACACGTGACTCCTACCCCAAGCAGTTTATACTCTGCATGTACCCAGTTTTAATAAAAAGTAGACTTCTAGAAAGCCATCTAAATCAACATCTTTACTATAAATGAATTTGTATTTTAGAAATTTAGTTGAGCTTTAATTATATAATAATACATTAGATATTGCTGGTAAGAGTATTACTGTTAAATACTACATAATTTTTTATTTTTTTCAAGTCAGGACAACTAGTATACTTACCATTATACAGTGTAATCGATTTTCATGGCCTTTTACGAATCCCTGCCTGGCCCTCCTCCCTCTCCTGCTTCCCCATGCCCAGGAACCTCAGCTCTGCTCGCTCCTCTTAAAAAAAGTTCAACATGTTGTTGTGGTTGTTTATCTTTTCTTTCTTTTTTTATTTATTTGTTTACCAAATAGTTTTTAAACCTTTTTTACCTTTTTCTGTTAAAGCTTATAATTAATAGAACTTGATTAAATTCTGTAATTTTTGAGAAAGCCTTTTCATCACAGATTTATAAAAACTATTTAGTTTTCTCTATGAAGACAAATTTGTTTTTTGTTAAGTACTTGCAGATTCTCATTTCGGTTTTTTAAACTAAATCAGCCTTTTTGAAAGTACATCTAGTTTAGTGCAGATTGGCTTGCAATACCACTCACTTAAATTAACAACAACAAAAAACAGTAAAAGGTAGTAAAAGGTAAATAACTGGTAGAATTAGTTTATTGGTTCAAATAAATGTCTTGGAGTTATTACAGATATATGGTAGAAATCCAAGCAGAATATAGAAGTTTATCTGAGTAATAAGTATGATAATTAGAGAGAAAATGAGAGAGAGAGAGAGAGACAAAGAAACAGAAAAGACAAGACAGAGAGAAAGGGAGACGGAGAGACCTTTTTTAGATTGGACTTTGTAGTCAAGCAATACAGTGTGTGTGTGAGCCTCTCAGGTGACTCAGAAAGTCTCCCCAACCCCTCACTGGTAACTCACACAGTGGCAAGAGCAATGACTTTGGTGTCCCATGCCCTGAGTGCTGGTCCTGGTTATCTTGGCCTCCTGACCTTGTTCCGATCTTATCTTACACCACAGAGAGATGATCTGTCCAAATGCTTACCTGTGTATTTTACACGGTTGTTTTAAGAGTCAGTGAGGTGAGGTATGTGACACTGTAAAAGTGCTTTGGAACCTAAGGAGGCATTTACTTTGCTTTTGTTTACTCTGATAATAGAGTGTCAAGTGCCTAAGCCCCTTGCTTAGGATTCTGGAGCAGTAATTTCCAATGGTGTGTTGTACTTGGAGACTGCATATGGGCTCAGAACTGATTAGAAAATGCAAGATCTTTCTTTGGTTCTTAAGGGCAAATAGTATGAAGTCTGCCGTATTTTATTTTTACTTAATACAAAGGGTTGCTTACTAGTAACCTATAAATTCATAGAAACAATATTCTAGCAAGAAATCAGGATGCCTGCACTTATGTCTGTGTTGCAAATTCTTGTCTACTGGGCTTCTGCACGTGTAGGTATTTGGAATTCATGAAATGATTTGGGAGCACATGTTTGTCAGTACATAGTGTTATTTTGAGTTGGTTCTGATTTTTCAGGTACTGCTACTTTTATTCTTTAATTGTAAAATTCTGTACTTTCATCATTATTATTATAGTGGTCAGCTTTGTATGGATAGAGTATTTTCAGCCCATGCTTTTCTAATAACTATTGCTCAATCAAACAATTGCTTAAGTATAATCTCCCAAATTTTGCTTTCACCTTGACATTTAATTGCTTTCACTGAGTTTGTACCCCTAATCTACTAAAAAGCGGTAAATAGGTGAAATATGGCATTTGTTCTAAGCTTTTGGAGAGCATGGAAAAAGTTGTAAGAGCCACTGCTCTGTATAGGTTGCAACGGCAGTATTAAATATGACCCTTGCCCTCACAGGAGAACTAAACGTACCATGAAGTAATAAGAAGGGTAAACACACTCAGCTGTGTGGTTCGCATGAGAGATCCTTGTGTGCTTGATCACTCTTGCTAATGAATGACTTGATCTTTTCTTACTGACTTTGCTTCTTATTATGCAGACTCCTCAGACCCCTGCACAATTGAGAGAAAAGCCCGAAGAATTAGTGTGACCTCCAAAGTACAGGCAGATGTCCATGACACCCAGGCAGCAGCTGCAGATGGTTTGTACTTGTGTGTCCAGAATTTGTGCAGAATATCTGAAGACACGTGTTAACCTATGTGGAGTTATCATGAGTAAAACCAGACCTTTATTTTTTGCTTTAAAAAATTGCCTATACTGAGTTTCTAAGGCTGTGCTGTCCAATAGGAATATAATGTGAGCCACATATATAATTTAAAATTTTATATTTTATACTAAACCTTTGAAATCTGGTGTATATTTTACATTTACAGTACATCTCAATTTGAACTGACAACATTTCAAATGCTCAGTAGCCACATGTTGCCAGTGGCCACCATATTGGCCAGATCAGCTCTTACTTCCCCTTAATGTGCAGAGAATATAGCTAGGTGGAAAAGATCTCATCCTCAGAACAAAGAAGCAGCAGGAAACTACCTTATACTTTATAAAGTTAAAAAACAAACACTTCCTCCTTTACCAATAGCATATTTCTCATTTTTTTGAAAATTAACTACTTTTCTATGAATTTTTCATTTATCTTTAAACTTGTGTAGAAAATATTTAGAATTTATAAAAATTTTAGTTGCATCCTTTTGAGCAATTTGTCTTCTGTATTCTCGTTACTATATAATAGAAGCAATATGGATTAAACTGACAAGTTGTTTATTTGTGATATTTATGAGACTTTATTTTTATGGAGATTTAGCCTACTATAACTAATCCATTTAAAAAAATTAATATTAAAGGAGACCTACTCACTTCAGTTATTTGTATATAAATATTCTTGCTCTTTTGAGTTTCTTTTTATTTTCCATAAGGTCTAAAATATTTTAACTCTTTAAAATACACCATAAAAGAGAAAAAATTACACTCCTATAAATCAAACATGAACAGATATCTAAAATGCCTTTTGGGTTTTAGATGCTTCTATTTATTTAAATAGTACTTCTCCATGATAAAATAAGCACTTTCTTTTTTTAGGACCAAAAATAATTCTAATTTAAATGCCTTTTAAATATATTTTTTGGTAAGTTACTTCAGAGTGATATATTATTCCAAATTTAAATTGTCGTGGTACTAAATAATTAAGAGAGTCCCCATGTATCCTGGATTGGTTAGGTTAAAAGAAGTTTTTCAGTTACTCATGTAGTTTAGAAAAAAGAGGAGTTTGGAAAACCTTTTCATATTAAACATTTGTACTGCCACAACCTAAAATTGGAGACTACCTTTGGAATTAACATAGACAGAATGTAACAGCTGAAGAGTTTAATATATTAAAATTTCTCACTCTGTAATAAATACTTCATGAAATAAAAAGTCACTTGTATTAGAAAAGGATAAAATTGAGTTTTTAGAGCTTGTCTTTTAAAAACCAACAGCAGTAGTAAGATATGATTTTTTAAGTGTTAGGTTTTCAGGCAAATTGTTCTTTTAAGACTATTATGAGAGAAGACCTTTTCTAAAAATGGCATAGTAAACATTTTTCTTCTAACAGAAGGCTTTAACATGTGCTTTTTATTCCTCCATATGAGACAAAAAAGAAAACTGTATTAAATTTATGTGTTTTGGAGTCATGAGCCAAAAGACAAGGTGGTTGATAATGGCAGTCAGAAGCAACAGATGAAGCAAGAGAAACAAGCCCATCTCCTGTTTATAGTCATAGGAATAGGCTGAAGAACCCAGTAATTTTCTGTTGTATTGTAAGGCTAAGATCACCTTCCTGATTGAGGCTGAACCTTTTCATACCTTGGGGTAAGGTTGAGGGTCTAAAACTCAGTTCTCTTTACCTCTTGGGGAATGTTCACACCAGCCATGAAAGACAAATTGATGAACCATAAGTCAGCTAATTAATTTCCAGTGGAAGATAATGCTTAACCCAAAATAATAAATGACAAAGCTTTCCCTGATCTCGATCTTTTTTGTTACTTATTTAGAAAGGTTGCTTACCTTAGATCTTAACCTCATTTTCAGTTCATAGGGAGGGTTTCTAATTTTTATAGATTATCCCAGCCTCCTGGCCTTGCCCCAGTTTCCAGGGTGAATTCCATGTAAGGAACTTTAGCCTTCTATTCACTGACTCCACTCTCAATAGAGACTGTTCTAAAAGGCATACTTACAAATTAACTCTAGAAGCGAACAGCCTTTTTGAGCACAAGGCCAGAGAGAATGAGAACCTAAGAGGAACACAAGACAAGTTTGACTTTTTTTATAAAATCCCAGGGACCAACATGAGGATGCCAGCATTTAATACTGCCCAGTATAGACAATTTCTTAAACTACTATATAAAGGATATTTTAATGCCAAAAAGGTAGGAAAGAATCTGAGAATAAAAGACAGTCTTTTATATTGAATGGATTTGGTTTTAAGAAAAACTAACCGTACAGTCTTTCTCTTTCTCTTTTTACTATTCTGGGAAAAACTGTTATGAACTGTCACTGCCATTTATGAACCGCTTATGAACCACCGGTATAAAGCACATGCATATTGTAGAGCTTAGGGTCTCATGGAAGAAGGCACACATTTATTTTATTTTATTTTTTTTTTTGTCTTTTTTTT
>NW_007732209.1:46473-57159 GCF_000696425.1 Galeopterus variegatus | reverse complement strand
AGCGCCGCTGCGCTTCCCAAGCGGCGCACTTATCCAGTGCGCCACCGGGCCGGCCCCAAGAAGGCACACATTTAGTCAGATGGATTATTTTATTTTATTGGCAGCTGGCCGGTTTAGAGATCCGAACCTTTGACCTTGATGTTATCAGCTCTGTGCTCTTAACCAAGTGGGCTAACCGGCCAGTCCAGTCAGATGTTTAATACAGTATGGATAGTACTATAGAGAGGAAAAGTCAAAGTAGGCTGAAGTTGTCAGGGAAAACTTGTAGAAGAGACAGAATTAATTTAACATGCAATAAAACATTTCTCGTTTTTTAAATTTGGCTGGAATAAAGCATAACTGTTTACTGTCTATGGGTAATGAACTAGGAAAGCAATGTATTCTGAACTTTTTTTTTTTACTATACATACGTGGGGTACAACGTTGATTTTCAGTAATTGTGTAGAATGTGTAGTGGTTAGATCAGTATAGTTAGCTTATTTGCTTATTCATGATTACAATACGCAAGCAATCATTTTTTGTAGCCGTTGACCAATTCCTCATCAGCCCCCCGCCCCTTTTCCACTTCTAGTTTTCTAAAAGTTCAACATATTACTGTGATTGTTACTTCTTTCTTTCTTTCTCTCTGTCTCTCTTTATCGTTCATTTGTTTATTTATGGATTCAGCTCCCAGTTATGAGTGAGAACATGCGGTATTTCTCTTTCTCTACCTGGGTTGGTTCACTTAGGATAATTTTCTCCACGCTCTTCCATGTTGTTGCAAATGGTAGAATTTCATTCTTTTGTATGGATCAGTAGTATTCCATAGTGTATATATTCCACAATTTCCTTAACCATTCATCCATCGATAGTCATTTAGGTTGGTTCCATCACCTAGCTATTGTAAATAAAGCTGCAGTAACCATGGGAGTGCAGGTATCCCTTCAACCTTATGTTTTCCAATCCTCTGGATATATCCCCAGTAGTGGGATTGCTGGATCATATGGTAGTTCTATCTGTAGTTGTTTAAGGAACCTCCATACTGTTCTCCTTAATGGCTGTAGTGATTTACGGTTCCACTAACAGTGCTGGAGAGTTCTCTCTCCACATCCTTGCTAGCATTTTTTATTCTCCTTCTTTTTTATAATAGCCAGCCTGATTGGGGTGAGGTGATATCTCAAAGTGGTTTTGAGTTGCATTTCCCTGATGATGTTGAGCATTTTTTCATATACCTGCTGGCCATTTGTATGTCTTCCTTTGAGAAATGTCTATTCAGCACCTTTGCCCATTTTTAAATTGGATTATTTGGTTTTTTGCTGTAAAGTTGTCTGAGCTCTTTGTATATTCTGGATATTAATCCCTTGTCAGATGCATATTTTACAGATATTTTCTACCATTCTGTAGGATGTCTTTTTATTCTATTGATTGATTCCTTTGCTGTGTAGAAGCTTTTTAGTTTGATATAATCCCATTTGTTTGTTTTTTCTTTTGTTGCCTATGCTTTTGGGTGTTATTCATAAAGTCATTGCCCAGTCTTAAATCCTGGAGCATTTCCCCTGTGTTTTCTCCTAGTAGTTTTAAAGTTGCAGGCCTTATATTTAGGTCTCTAATCCATTTTGAGTTGATTTTGGTATACTGTGAAAGGTTTGGATCAAGTTTCATTCTTCTACAAATGGGTATCCAGTTTTCCCAGCACCATTTATTGAAGAGGAAGTCTTTTCCCCAATGTACGTTCTTGCTGCCTTTGTCAAAGATCAGTTGGCTGTAAATATGTGGGTTGATTTCTGAGTTCTCTGTTCTGTTCCATTGGTCCATGTTATTCTGGACTTCTATCCGTCTTCTCCTTAGAGCAGGAAGTAAACTGTTTAGAACAAAGTAGAATATATATTATAAACTTTCTGTTCAGTTATGCATTTCCAGTAGATATGTTTATTAATTGGCTTACACATTAGATATGGTAGAAAATTACCTCCCTTACTTTTTGTGGTAGTTTTTATTTCAGTTTGGATTATACTTAAACAAAATTTAATCTGGTTTTTTTTCCCCCCTCTCTCTCCTTTAATCCTAACTTCCTTCAGAGCATCTAACTGGCACCAAACAGAGTCCTCGGACACATCCCCGAGATGAAGACTATGAAGGGGCTCCATGGAATTGTGACAGCTGCACCTTTCTCAATCACCCAGCACTAAATCGCTGTGAGCAGTGTGAGATGCCACGGTACACTTGAAGTCAGAAGAGTTGGCACCAGGTTGAGAGTGAAACTTTGAGCACCCACCAGAAGAAAAGGAAACCTTGGGAATCTGTTCATCTGCCCAGCCTTTTCATTTCCGATTGCACAGGGGGAAGAGGAATGGCACTGTGGTCGCTGTGCTCATGAAAGGGAAAATGGGGAGGTGTTTTTTTTTTTTCCTTTCTCAACTTACTGCAGAGTGAGAGATAGAAAGGGATACTTGAAACTGGGAAAGGAATCACCCCTGAAAGAATGTGCATAGATAAGTCAAGAGCTCTTCTGTGGAATCTCAATTGTTATAGTTACTGCTGAATAGCCCTTATTTTATAAACTAGAACTTTGAATCATGGTATGAAATGTTACAGTTTATGCAGACAAACTGTGAATTCCCAGAGCAGACTTACCTGGTCACAGCGCTCTGGAAAACCAAGGCTCCCCATGCTTCACCCACAATATGATTTTCTTTTTGGACAAGATGATAAGGGTATTTGCAATTGCTGCTTTTTTCAGGGGTAAATTCAAACACATACATATACACAAACAAGATGTTTTAAAATGTGATTTGTAGCAGTCAGGAATTAGGCATATTATGCCCTTTGTTTGAAAGTACAATCAGAGGTGATAAGATCCCTTTGGCTTGTACAATGATTCATCAAGCTGTATCAACACTGGTAACTAAGACCTAATTATGCCACATGAGAGATATATTTTTTAAGTTACTGCATGCTTTTATTAGGCTATTCGTTTTAAAAATAACAAATAGGTCCTTATAAAGTATGATTTTATAAATGACATTCTTGTAAAACTGCGCTTTGCCAATAGCACAGTGAATGTATGCCAAATGTAAGTCCATTCCAAAATCCATTTGGAAATCTTGAGCTCAGCTGTGGTTCTTAAGAAATGTTTGCAGTCCATAGGGCCTTTTTTTTTCCTCCTTCCAATTTTGTTATGAATTCATGATGTTTACAGCACAGATAATACTTTGTGCCATATTCCTAATTTAGTTGGAAAAAATCAATATTAGCTGTTCAGTTAAGATTTATATGCACATATGTGAATAAACTAATGTGAGGGAAACTATAGTTGGCCAATATCATAAAGTTGCACACTGCATTATTTGGGGAGCAAGAGAAGGCTACTCAAGGAATATTATTAAAAGAAAGATAAATACAGAGGACTTTGAAACAAAGAACTTTTTAAATTGAACATAGCTGTATTCAGCGATCATATTGAGTTCATTCAGGCAGTTCAGGTAATATTAAAACACTCCTTATTTATGAAACAGAACTTCAAGGTGTGGATAACTGAAGAGATGTAAAATCATGTGATTCATTAGGGTACATCACTGGACAATTAATAATAGCACATTTAATTAAGGTCTCTGCCATTGTTGAATTTTCTTCTTAGCTCAGTATTGGATTTTGGAATCTCCCCTCATTTTGGTGAATATAAACAGCAATAAAGTTGGTAGGTTTTCCCATCCTAAGGGATTTCACCTGAGGTTATAACCTTAGGAATATCCACTTTCTCATACTAGGTGCCCTCCTCAACAAACATATATACACACCCTTCATGCTGTCATTGTATTCTGATTTAACAGTAATCCATGGCAAACCTGGAAAAACAAGCTGCACTTAATAGCATCATGAAACCAAAGGCATAAGAACTCATAATAGTTTTCCATCAAAATCATAATTTCACACTCTGTAGCTTTGAAAACATTTTTTCTTATGTGGAAAATTCCCCAAAATATATCCACTCGTCTCCCAAAGTAGGCGTGGTAATGTAATTACCCTGATAAAACATCACTCGTACAACAGCTGTGGCAAAACTGTGAAAATAATGGTAAGAAAACAGGCTTAAAAGCATGGACCTAAAAACAGCATTCTTTAAAGGCTTTTGTAACACTGGTCTCTGTCTTCAATAACAGTCTAGCAATCCTACTGTTCTGTAATATGCCTTTGCCTTTGTATGGTTTCATATTTCTTTAGTAATGGTCAACCCAACTTGGTTTTCAGTAACAATTTAGGGGAAAAAATATATATACTGCTTGGTGTCCTAGCTAAAAGGTTTACCAGTCTTCAGTGATGTGCTGAAGTAGTAGCAATTAACTTGGCAGTTGGCAGTTGAGAATGAAAGTAGCATGTCTGAAAAGTCTGATGCTTTATTAAAACCATGTAGATGACTTTAAAACTATTGCATGAAAATACATCAAGGCTAATAAGCTGTTTTCATACAGTAGATGCGTGGTTTCAGTCCTTTGGTAATATATCTAGTCAATCATTGTTTTCACCTGCTAGGAAAAATGAGAAGACGGTGTATTTCATAGGTGTAGAGGGTGGGGTATGAGACATCAGAGATTGACTTTAAGGAAGTTTCGTACACATTAATTTTTAATTGCCTACAAGTTTTATATGCCAACATAGGCTGTATTCAGTTTTTAAAATGAGCAAAATGATTTGACACTGATAAATTTGATATATTGAACTGTGTCCCATATATAGGCTGCTGCTTGCCTATGACCAGTTGGAACAAGAATTCACTAACCTTCCAAGGTGCCTTTTCTAAAGTGTCTCCTAGTCAGATTGGTATGTACAGATAAGTGGCATATAAGTAGCAGGATATAAATTGGATGATGCCTGGTTACTGAGGTGCCTATGCTCTTTGGATCAGTTGGTGTACTTCTTGTTTCTTGTAAGAGGTTTTCTTAAAATACGACTAGTTTCATGTATCTGGTAACATAGAACTGACTATACATTTTACATTATTTCACTGTTTTATAAGCTGGGTTTTTAGAAGGCACGTTTGCCATTCTGTACATTGCCCCATAAATTTTGGAGTAGTTCCTAAAAGTTTATAATAGAGGAGCCAGAAACTTTCTAAGCATTGTAAAATGTTCTGAATTGATATTGACCTTGTTTGGGAGAGAGTAGAGGCAGGGGGTCTTAAGAAACAAAAGAAATGCATTGTAAAAATGTAGTTTTAGAGCAGATTAATGATGGTGGGGAAAATGTTGCTAATTTGTCTATTTCCCTGGAAGAAATGGGAAGTGTGATAAGCAGTTTAATTTTTAAGGAGCTGGTCTCAATTTTAGTACTTTTTAATTATTAAAAGAAATCAGTGTTTCCTTAAATTTTGTCGTTGCTTTGTCACAGGTATCTAGGGTTCATAACCAACTTTCTGTGGCAACTCAATTTTATATAGTCCTTTAAAAGGTTATTGTAATGTCTTTCTGGCAGTATAAATAAAAAGCAAGAATATAAGGCATAAAAGAATCATCCTTTAAAAATATCAGTGATGTATCCTGGAATGTGAAGACGTCCCTTTATAGTTAAAAACTGAATTATTTTAATATTGTAACATTGTTAGACCTTGAATGAGTCCATGTTACAGTGTGTGTCTGTATATCTGTAGAGAAAGAAAAATGACAATTGAAATGTTACATTAAAAATCAGAATAAATTGGGCACTGTCTGTGTTGCACCACTACTGTATCTTTTTGAATGAATTAACAGTATTTTCCTATTGTAAAAGTTAATTCTGAGGATGTTTTCACATTCACCAGACATGATTTTTTTCTGTATTATTTGCATCCCCAAATATTTAATACAAGTAGATTTTGCATGGCTTGGGCATTCAGAGATTAATAGAATGATTACTCAATTTAAATTTCTAAAGCCATGAAAAGTTGCTTTGAGACTGAACAATTCAGAATTCTTATTTATAATGGCACCCAATGTCCAATGTTTCTTTTCTGTAAAAGAATTGATCAGTTTCTTCATTAAAGCAGCAAGAACTTATTAAATCTTGTAAATACCATGTCTCTTTTAGATTTCTGTGTATGCTGTGAATGAAATTATTTTGAGATGAAATTGTACAAAGGCATTTTACAAGGCTATGCATGCATCGTACCTCCAAACAGTACATATTCGGAAAGTCAAAGATTCCTGCAAAATAAATTAATAAACTAAAACAAACACTACATTCTGCATCTTTTCTGTGTAGTTAGAAGTAATTTAGAGCATCAAACTAGTTCTAGTTGACTATTGCTCTGGACTGAAATATGCTCTTTCACAAACCTAATCATTCATTACATTTCTCTTTATTAGAACATGTAGTAATGTTAGATTCGGGGTAAATATTAAGTGCACATTAAGTCTAATTTGAAAATTTGATAAAAGTATGAGGTTTTATATAAAAGTTGGAAATGTTAGGAACTTATATTTGTTATTTCACTTTAATATGTCATTTACAAAAGTATGAGTAATTTTTAAAATCTTTGTTATTTATAGCTAGTTTTTCAAAAGTAAAATAATCACAGTCCATGACACTCATCTTGCTAGGGTCTGTAGTAAACCTACCCAACTCTTGCACAGAAATCACTACAGATGAATTACAGTAGATAACCTTTTCCATGATTAAGCATATTTAAATTCAAAATCATTTTCACTACATTTTTTAATATATACAAAATTACAAACATATACATGTGCAAAAGAATTGTATGATGATCCCCCATTTATTCATTGTCCAGCTTCCAGGATTATCTATGTATAAGCATTCTTACTTGATCTATGAAAGGGGTCTTCAAAAAGTTCATGGAAAATGCACAGTATGAGAAAACGATGCATGGATTTCTGCACCAAAATGAACTCGTACTAACTTGTTATAATATCTGAATAGAACCTAGTTTGAGGCACTAAATAGGGTAAGGTATCAATTTGAAAAGAGCCCCTGTCTGAGCAACATGAATTCTAAAATTGAAGCAAGAACAAACCAAGTTTAAGGTGAAGCTTGGGTGAAATAATGGTGGCATCATTGATGCTTTATGAAAAGTTAATGGGGGCAGCGCCCCCAAAGAAATCATCAGTTTACAAATGGATAACTTGTTTTAAGAAGAAATGCAACAATGTTGAAGATGAAGCCTGTAGCCACAGACCATCCACATCAATCTGTGAGGAAAAAAATCTTGTTCATGGCCTAACTGAGGAGGACCCATGATTAACAGCAGAAACAATAGCCAACACCACAGACATCTCAGTTCAGCTTACACTGTTTTGACTGAAAAATTAAAGTTGAGCAAACTTTCCAGTCGAGGGTACTAAAACTGTTGTGCCCAGATCAGCTGCGCACAAGGGCAGAGCTTTCAATGGAAATTTTAAACAAGTGGGATCGAGACCCGGAAACATTTCTTTGGACAACTAACTATAATAGGAGATGAACCATGGCTTTCCCATCAAGATCCTGAAGATGAAGCACAGCCAAAGCCATGGCCACCAGGAGGTGAAAGTGGTCTAGTCAAAGCAAAAGTGGACTGGGCAAAATCAAAGGTCATGGCAACAGTTTTGGGGATGCTCAGGGCATTTTGCTATTGGCTTCCTGGAGGGCCAAAGAACAAAGACATCTGCTTATTAGGAAAGTGTTTTGAGAAAGTTAGCCAAAGCTTTAGCAGAAAAACACCTGGGAAAGCTTCACCAGACAGTCATCTACCACGACAATGTTCCTGCTCATTCCTCTCATCAAACAAGGCCAATTTTGCAAGAGTTTCTATGGGAGATCATTAGGCATCCACCTTATAGTCCTGATTTGGCTCCTTCTGTCTTTTTATTTCCTAATCTTAAAAAATCTTTAAATCTCACCCGTTTTTTTTTTCTTCAGTTAGTAATATAAAATAGACTGCATTGACATAGTTAAATTCCCAGGACACTCAGTTCTTTAGGGATGGAGTAAATGGTTATCATCGCTTACAAAAGTGTCTTTAACTTGATGGAGCTTAGGTTGAGAGATAGTTTACATTTTTTATTTTTATCTTCTAATTCCATTTTTTTCTATGAACTTTTTGCAGCACCCTTATATTCTCACCACCCCATTCCCTCCAGATTATTTTGAAACAAATCTTAGACATCATATGAATTCATTTGTAAATAAACTTCTAACATAAGCACAGTATACTCAATCACATTTTACAAAATTAATGATTTTTAATATTGAAAATTTAGTGTTAAATATCCCCAGTAGTCTCTCAGACTTTTTTTGTTTTATAAGCTTGTCCAAATTAGGGTCTAAATATGATACTTGAAATTGATTATGTCTGTATAAGCATTCTCATATTCTCTCTCTCTCACTCTCCCTCCCTCTGTCAGAAACCCAGTTATTTGTTAACTGGAATATTTTTTATAAGGAAACTTCTCTTAAATATTTAGTTACCTTCCACTGCATCTTACAGTTAAATGATGCATAGAAATAATGTCGAAGATAACTTTAAAAATAGTATGTGAAGTATTTTTCTTAAGTCTCTTCCTCCTCCTCTCATTTCCCACATCCCGGATTGTGCCTTTTAAACAATTGGTTTATTTTCAAATAGAACATTATTTCAAATCAGTTTGGTTACACAATAGTGGTTCACTGTGGTGCTCATTTTCATAGACATCTGTGAGGACTACATTGTTTATCCCACTATCCGTCTAATGATTTCTCTTTAGGTATTGATCAGTTTTTCATACAGAAGTCTGGGGGGCTGGTGTGCAGGGGATACCCAGTGTTTGTCTTCCACCTGTACCCCTCCAAAGACTTCCTGACTTGACTTTGTCTTACTGACCTTTTTCTAGGACATTGACTAGGTAATGTTTTGTAAAGGAGGTTTCAAATATCTTAATAGGTTATAGAATACATGAGTAAGATTTTGTTTTGTAAGTTCCAGATTCTCAGAGCAGTCAAACCATCACACTTGTCCTGTGTCTTGAACATTGGTGGGTGTGCTTTTGACCGCCCTTTCAAAACGTTACATGGTAAGAAATATATAGTGAGGGAAAAGTCAAATGATGCATCCTAGCTCTCTAAAGTTTTGCATTGTAGTTTGGGAACGCAACTCCAGTTAGTACATTCTATATTACTTGGCTTTCTTTTCGCTTATTTGTGCATTTACTCTCAGGGACTGAGGCAATTTTCAGTAATTCTGTTCCCTTGAATAAGAACTGCTAACATTTGGGCCGGCCCGGTGGCGCACTGGATAGTGCGCCGCTTGGGAAGCGCGGCGGCGCTCCCGCCCGAGGGTTCGGATCCCACATACAGACCGGTTCCCGCTCACTGGCTGAGCGAGGCGCGGGAGCAACACCGAGGGTTGCGATCCAGTTGCCGGTCCCCGGCCCGGTACAGGGGCAACACTGAGGGTTGCGATCCGTTGCCAGACACGGAAAAAGACAAAAGACAAAAAAAAAAAAAAAAGAACTGCTAACATTTATAGCCATTTCTAAAGCCCATCCCCCAATTCTGCTTCCTCTTAAATCACTAAGAATAATCTGATTTGGGTGTTCATGATTCAAAAAAGATCTTTATTTGAAAGGTATTTTGGGTTGAAGGGAGGAGAAAATTGGTTTAGCATGTTGAAACAGCTTGCGTTCCCTGTACACTTTATTTCACCATGCATCAAATGGTCAAACGTAGCAGGGGAACTCCCATTTCAAGATTATAGTTTGAGTTTTTCCTCCCAAATTTCACTGACATAAATAATACAAACATTCTTTTTTTTTTTTCCCTTTTTTGTCTTTTTTACTGACCGGTAACGGGATCGCAACCCTCGGTGTCGCGCCTGTACCGGGGACTGGCAACGGGATCGCAACCCTCAGTGTTGCACCTGCACCACGCTCAGCCAGTGAGCGGGAACCGGTCTCCACATGGGATCCGAACCCTCGGCGGGAGCACCGCCACACTCCCAAGCGGCGCACTCTCCAGTGCGCCACTGGGCCGGCCCAATACAAACATTCTTAAGGGCTGGGGAACAGGGAAGGATGTTCTCAGGGGGTCAGAACAGACAAGAAGCAGATGGGGATTACTGAGTGCAGTAGCAACTAGTGTCAGTCCACAATTCCAGCCATCGTGAAGATCAACCTGCAAAGCAAGTCTATGGGACTCCCCAACAGAGCCCATGAATACCCCCAAACTCTGAGCAGTGGGCAAATGGAAGGGATCTGTGTGCTGTACAGGAAGCATGTGGGTTGCAGCACTTGCCTTCTGGCTCACTTGGCACCACGGTTCACTAAATAAAGAAAGCACTTAACGGAAGTGGTTTGGCCACCTAGATAAGGGGCATAAGGCACCAAGTAACTTCAAGCTGCCACAATGAACATAGAGGAAAAACCTACGTGGCTCAGCTGAGGATACCAGGGAGCAATTTTCAATCCCAAAATAAATACCTAAAACACCACCCACTAGTGCCTGCTTATTGAGTGGCTGAAAACAAATGCTTAATAAAGCATTGAACTTCCTGATCTTTACAATAATTTGTAATCAAGTAATTTCTAACCAAGAAAAATACAACTACAGAAGAAAAGTAAAAAATATTTTACTGTCCCTTTGTCAAATATTTAAAAATTTGGGCAGTGGCCCCACAAGGCATTTTAAAAAACACTTTAAAAATCAGCAAACACGGAAAGATGTAGCATTCTGGGGGGGGGGGGGGAAAAAAAAAAAAAAAAAAAA
>NW_007732209.1:33483-46443 GCF_000696425.1 Galeopterus variegatus | reverse complement strand
TTAATAAAGCATTGAACTTCCTGATCTTTACAATAATTTGTAATCAAGTAATTTCTAAACAAGAAAAATACAACTACAGAAGAAAAGTAAAAAATATTTTACTGTCCCTTTGTCAAATATTTAAAAATTTGGGCAGTGGCCCCACAAGGCATTTTAAAAAAACCTTTAAAAATCAGAAAAACCGGAAAGATTGAGCATTTGGGGGGGGGGGGGGAATACAGAAACAGAACAGAAGAGAAAGTTTAATTTCCAATTTTAATTCCAAACATAATTTGCAACAGTGTTGTCACTCTCAAAAAGGAACAATCAGATCAGGAAAGTTTACTTTCAAATGAAAACGAATTTTTACTAAATTCTGAAATATAAATATAAGTAGTAGACTTCAGAAAACTGAGTCAATAGAGAATGTTTAGAATTCCAAAGAAAGGAATAAAGAGGTAAACAGCTGACATATAAGAAATGTGAATTCTAGATTCAAGAGGTGCAATAAGGAAAACCAGAAGTGACAAACACAGCAGACAGGAGAGAAGCAACAAAGATGTAAAAAACACGGGGGCAGGAGGGTTGAAAAAATATTACCTACAAAGGTAAATAAAGGTGACATCAGAATTCTTCTAAATCTTTGTGTAAAACTTGAACACAACTGTCTGATTTGACATGCAAAGTAGTGAATATTACGATCAATTTGGTTAAATCTCCATATAATAAAACTTTATACCTCACAGGTACTAAACGTTCTCTCAAATGTCCACCAAACATTTGTGGGGAAAAAAAAATTAAGAAAACTTCACTTTCTAAAACAATTATTCAGGCCACATTTTTCTGACTCTAAGCCATTAAATCTAAAAATTACTAAAACAAATCAAGCCACCTGAAAATTTTAAAAAACTCTTCTAAATAACTCCTGATTCAAAAATGGAATAAAACAGACAGATGCAGTTCAGGCATATCCTCAACAAGAGGATTTAGCAAAGACATTATCTCAAACTAAAAAGACTTTCAATACCCAGAAAACAGGGCAGAATAAAAGAGCAATATCCCAGTGACATTTCAGAGAATGCGAATGTTGAATTATTTCTAGATAATAAATAAATTGTCCACACCTGTAACATAACAAGTTGCACAAAGAAATGATCATTTAGAACTCGAGTTGATGTCCCTTGTGAGAAATACATTTCCAGCATAAGGTATCTCCATTTAAATTCTAATAGTGAAACAGAACTGTGGAAAATCACAGCTCATCTATTCTGAGAGAACACTCTGTGTCTAATATGGCCAGTGTCAAGAATCCTCACAAGCTGGAGAACTCTGGGGAAGAGCTGGATCAGAAGTATTCCAAGGCCAAGCCGCTGTGTAACGTAACATGTGTGGGAAAGTGTTTTAAGAAGCCAGCAGCACAAAGAAGTCAAATTCAACATCTGCCACGTGTGTGGAAAGATATTTACACACTGTAACCAGCTGAAAACTCATGTAAGAACTCATACAGGTGAGAAGCCATACAAACGTGAGTTACATGGTAGAGGCTTTGCTCAAACATGCCAGCTAGTCACCCATAGTTGCATGCATCATGGTGAGAAAAAAATGCTGTAAATGTGATGTATGTGATTTACAATTTGCAATTTCTAGCAATCTCAAGACTTATTCAAGGATATGTAGTGGAGAGAAGCCATATGTCTAAGACAGGAGTGGACAGAGATGGGCCTAAGCCAGCACGTTGACCTGTCACATTCGTAGGCATATTGGAGGAAAGCCTTACGTGTGTCACACCCATGAGAAGGTATTTGCTGTCTCTAGTTCTCTTATTATGCACAATGGAAACACACAAAAAGAAACCATACGAAGGTGGCTATCCATGGAAAAATTTGTATTTCCTCAGGAGAGATCAACAAACACATCAATAAGAAAGACTATTTATTATATAAAAATTCTTTCAAAGACATTAAAAATATAAAGATGCACGAAGCAAAAGTCCATTCTGGAACAGACAAAACTTTAGATTTCAGAACAGAGAATCAAACAAGATGGCAGAATACACAGTCCCCAGCATCATTCTGTCCCACAAATCAACCAAATTTACAACTATAAAAATGTAACATCAGCCAAGCTGGGACCGCTGGAGCTCAGGGGAAGAGGAGGAGAGACCTACGGAGTTCGTGAAGGCAGGAGAAACTATGATGAGAGAAAGAAAAAGCTGCTCTGAGCATTTCGGGCCACAGCTGCTTTAAGGCTCGAGCTGCTGAGCAAATGGAGCAGGAACCGGCAGAAGCTGCAGCTGTGCCCTTCAGATGGAGTTGCTTGGGGGCGGCAGGAGAGAAGAGGAACTTGGTGGCCCCCAGGACAGCAAGACCACTAATAGGGTTCCCGTGGACCCACGCAGGAGCGAGGAGCCAGAACAACTGAAAAAAGGGAGCCATTCAGAGGCTGGTGAGTCATCGCAGGGGACCAGCGCAGGACCTGTCCCATGGGAAGTGTTTGAAGCACAGGCAGTGGGGGAGATGGGCCCACCAGGAGAACACTGGGACACAGCGAGGACAGCTGATCTGCCCCCCAATCAGCACAGGACCACTCAGAGGAGAATGGTCAGGAATGCAGAATTGCATGGCGTGCAGTTTGATGAAAAAACTCAGGCCCAGCTCAGAGATTCTGCAGAACACAGATCCACTGGGTCACTGGAGAGCTGGAAGTACCTATAAGGTCAACCATTAAACCCTGAGCTGCATTAAACCCTAGGGAAATAGAAGTAAAGCAGCAATTTAAACAACCACACACTCAAGTACTGATCCCCACAGGAAGTTACCCCATATTAGAAGCAAAGGACAAAAAATTAGTTCTGGCCTAGGCACACCACCAGCACCTTGAGGCCTGCCTGGGAACTGGAGGCTTGGATCTGGGGACCAGACCCCACTCCCACTTCCAGGCAAACTGTGCCAGTGCCTCGGGGCCAGCCTGAGGACCTGAAGCATGGAGAAGGGAACTGGACCCTCCTCCCACAACCAGGCACACCACACCAGCACCGTAGGGCCTACCCAGGGACTCGAGGCAAGGAGAAGGGGACCGGACCTCTCTCCCACAACCAGGCACACTGAGCCAGCACCTTGGGGCTCACCCAGGGACCCAGGATATGGAGTTGGGAACCAGACCACCCTCCCACAACCGGGCACAACATGCCAGCACCTCGGAGCCCACCCAAGGACCTAGGGCAAGGAGAAGGGGAATGGTCCTCTCTCCCACAACAAGGCACACTGCGCCAGAGCTTCAGGGCCCACCCAGGGACCTGAGGCATGGAGAAGGGGACTGGAACCCCCTCCCACAACCAGGCACAACACACCAGCACCTTGGGGCCCGCCCAGGGAACCAGGGCATGGAAAAAGGGACCAGACCTCTCTCCCAGAACCAGGCACACCACACCAGTGCCTTGGGTCCCACCCAGTGACCCAAGGAATTGGAGCCAGGAACCAGACCCTCCTCCCACAACAAGGCACACCATGCCAGTACCTCGGGGCCCACCCAGGGACCAGAGGCATGGAGAAGGGGACCAAACACACCCTACAACCAGGCATACTGGCAGTGCCAAGAAGCATACCAGAAACAGCACCTCCATGTGGGTGGCCCACCACAGCCACCACAATAACCATGGCTGCTGCAAAAGCGGCTAGAAGCCACAACCACCACACAGATAGTCTGCCAGCCACTGGAGTGCATTGACACAAGGAGATTCACCAGCAGAGACCAAAGAAAAGAAGAGGATGTCTCTCTCCACAAAGCCCATTCCAGAGTGACAGAAGAAGCATCTGCTCTATGATAATACTGGGGGAATCTGATCACATCTCTCAGCATTGGATAGATCATCTAGGCAACAAGTGAACAGAGTAACCATGATTCTTTCAGAAGGAGAGAAGAAATCTAGGGCAATTAGAGGGGGGAGGGGGAGGGAATGGGGGAAGGGGTGAGATTGGACAAGGGGCATAAAGAATAATTATGATTTGTAGCAATATATATGCTAGTAATATTGATTTAATCAACATATCTCAATGTTCAACCCCCAAAATATGTATAACTGATTTTGATTCAATAAATAAAATTTCAAAAAAAAAAAAGAATAGAGAATCATATCATGCTTTGAGTAAATGAGATTCCATACAGAAATGTCCTGAATCAGAAACTACGGATTTGAAGCTTTCTGAAATGACTTTCCCACTAGCTCTTCCACTTAGGACTAAGAACCTGTTGTCAATAATCAGTCTCCTACATCAGATACTTTCTTGTGGTTAACTGAGAACTAGAGTTGATTTTTTTTTGCAAGTTTATACTGACTGTGTAAGGAGTATAGAATTGCTAAAATTTCTGTTAGTAAACATACATATCTCTTGTAAAACTTTTATTCACTGACGTAAAAGCACATTTTTCCCTGATTTATTTTTTCCAAATTGATAAAAATTGTATATATTTATTACATACAACACAATGTTTTGAAATATGTAAACACTGTGGAATGGCTAAACTGAGCTAATAACATATGCTTTACCTCACATATTTATCATTTTTGTGGTGAGGGCACAAAATATACTCTCTTAGTAATTTTTGAGAATACAGTACATTGTTATTAACTATGGTCACCAAGTTGTACAAGATCTCTTAACTTATTCCTTTTATTATATCCTTTGACCAACATCTCCACAATACCCTCACCCCCCAGCCTCTAATAGACACCATTCTGCTCTTTGCTTCTGTAAGTTTGCCCTTTTAGATTCCACATATAAGTGAAGTCATGTGGTATTTGTCTTTCTGCGCCTCGCTTATTTCACTTAATAAAATGTCCTCCAGGGTCATCCATATTGTCACAAATGACAGGATTTCCTTCTCTTTTAAGGCTGAATAGTATTTCATTGTGTATATATACCACATTTTCTTTATCCATTCATCCATTGATGGACACTTAGGTTGATTCCACATCTTGGCTATTACAAATAATACTTTTTGCAATAAAAATGGTAGTACAAAAATCTCTTTGACATACTGATTTCATTTCCTTTGGAAATGCACCCGGTAGTAGGATTGCGAGGTCATATGGTAGTGCTATTTTTAATTTTTGGAGGAAACTCCATACTATTTCCTATGATGGCTGTACTAATTTACATTCCCACCAACAGTACACAAGGGTTCCCTTCTCATCACATCCTCGCCAGCACTTATCTTTCATTGATTCCATAATAGCCATTCTAACAGGTGTGAGGTGACATCTCATTGTGGTTTTAATTTGCATTTCTCTGATGATTAGTGATGTTGAGCATTTTTTCATATACTTTATGGCCATTTGTGTATCTTTGTTTTGAGAAATGTCCATTTAGGTCCTTTGCCCATTTTTAAAAGTTTATTTTTTAAATTGATACATAATAACTGTATACATTTATACAAAGAAATGATAATTCCTTTGCCCATTTTTAATTGGGTTATTTGTTTTCTTTCTGTTGAGTTGCTTGAATTCATTATGCGAGTATATGTTGGATATTAACCCCATATCAGATGTATGGTTTGTAAATATTTTCTCCATTCCAAAGGTGGTCTTTTCACTCTGTTGATTGTTCCTAGCTGTGCAGAAGCTTTTTATTTTGATATAATCTCATTGGTCTACTTTTGCTTTCTGTTACCTATACTTTTGGAGTCATATCCTAAAAGTCATTGCCCAGACTAATGTCATGAAGCTTTACCCCTATATTTTCTTCTAGTCGTTTTATAGTTTCAGATCTCATGTTTAAATCTTTAATCCAGGGAAAACAACTACACACTTGGATGAAAATAACTAAAGGAGAGAGCTGGAACACACCAAAGCAGTAGTAGAGATGCTGGTGAGTGTAGGAACTAATGATAGCCACATAGAGAATGGAAGAAAATTCCTGGCTTCCACCACCCCATCCTCCAGCCAGTAGCACCAAGGACCCAGAAGGAGTTTCCGCCTGCAGGAAAGAGGTGAGTGAGCATGACCCATTGGGTCAGCAGTCCAAACCACAGGGGAATTGTGTGGGGAACTGCTGGGAGCCCGTGCAACTGCATTGATCTGGGGAGGGAGTTCATGCTGAGCTGCCCCCACCCCCTAGATCCCAGGCTACTATAAACATCACCATTCTGAAATCAGAGCCAACTCTCAAGTACATTTGGCCTTGTAGCCCAATAATCCCATCAGTTCCACAGCCCTGAGGCCCCACTTTCATGCCAGGTCACCTGCACCTTAGTCCACGCCATGTCCTGACCCCTGGGAACAAGCAGTCCAGTGCAGTGAGATGGTCATGCATAAGGCAGGAGGGGTCAGTGTGCTATTTTTGGAACCAAAAAGCCAAGTGATTGGGGCCTTTGGCCACTGCCGGTAGCCCCGCCCTCTTCAGTGACACGCCCTTGCAATTCTCACAGCCACGCAGAGTTGCTCTGTGGCTCCAGCTGACAGGTACAGACCTGTGCACCCAGCAGGGAGGCAGTGGAGGCCCTGCACACATCTCAGGGACACAGACCACTGCTTGTAGCACCAGGAAGCATGCCCAGGGCTTCCACCCCAGCAGGGGAGCTGTGGAGGGAACCAGAATTTCTCTTAAGGGAACAGGAGTGCGTACTCTCCAGAGCCTAAGAGCCAACTGAGTAGGGCCTACTGCCACTACCAGCAGCATTGCCCTCTTTGGTGAAATGCCCTTGTAACTCTCACAGCCCTGCTGAGTCACTCTTGGCTCAAGTAGACCTGTGCAGACCCAAGCGCCCCAGCAGGGAAGCTGTGGAGGCCCTGCATGCCTCGCTATGGGGCACATACCCACACCTGAAGTACCAGTGAGGCTGCCCTGGGCTGCCTACCATAGCCAGAGGGCTGCAGAAGGGACCAGCATCTTTCCTGGTGGCACAGCATCTGGCCCACAGCCCCAGTGACCTGTCATGGGGCAACCCACCCCAGCTGTGGAGCTTCAGAGTGACCCAGTGACTCTCTTGGATTCATAGGGACATACCCACGATGGCAATGGTCTCACCCACAGAGGCCTACTTCAGCTGAGCTCCTTCAGAGAACCCTAGAATCTCCCTTGAGGGTGTAGGGCCCCATATACAATGACAACAACCTTACCCAGAGTGGCCCGCTCTCACTGAGGAGCTTCAGAGAGACCCAGCATCACTCTTGGGCCTGCCCATAACCACAGAGGCATCACCCAGAATGACCACTCTACCTGAACAGCTACTGAGGGCCCCAACATCCCTCTTGGGGTACAGGGTCTTGCTCATGACTTCAGAGGCCTTACCCAGAGTGCCTCACTCCAGCTGAGGAGCTCAGAGTGAACCAGCAGTCCTCTTGGGGGTGAAGGGTCCTGTCCAAAACTGCTACCACCTCACCCAGAGTGGCCCACTCCAACAGTGGTACTGCAGAGCAACCCAGTGTCCATCTTAAGGATGCAGGGCCCCACCCATGAACTCAGCAACCTTATGCAGAGCAGCCTATGTCAATGGTGAAACTGCAGAGCATCTAAGCATCTCTCTTGGGGGTACAAGGTCCCACCCATGGCCCCAAAACCGTAAGAGACTTTTATGAACAACTATATGCCAATAAATTGGAAAATCTAGAGGAAATGGATAAATTTCTGGACACATACAACCTACCCACACTGACCCAAGAAAAAGCAGAAAACCTGAACAGACCAATAATGAGCAATGAGAATTAATCAGTAATCAGCAGTCTCCCAACAAAGAAAAGCCCAGGACCAGATGGCTTTACTTCTGAAATCTACCAAACTTTTAAAGAAGAATTAGTATCAATTCTTTTCAAATGATTCCAAAAAATTGAAGCAGAGTCCAGTCTCCCAAACTCATTCTGTGAGGTAAGAACACCACAAAAAAAGAAAACTACAGGCCAATATGTTTAAAGAACATAGATGCAAAAATTTTCAACATAATACTAGCAAACAACCCAACAGCACATCAAAAAGATTATACTCCATCATCAAGTAGGATTGATCTCAGGGATGCAAGGATGATTTAACATATGCAAATCAATAAATGTGATACACCACATCAGCAAAACGAAGGACAAAAACCATACGATTATCTCAATAGATGCTGAAAAAGCATTTGATAAAATTCAACATCCCTTCATGATAGAGACTCTCAACAAATTGGGTATAGAAGGAAAGTATCTCAACACAATAAAAGCCATCTATGACAAACCCACAGCAGACATCATCTTGAGTGAAGAAAAGCTGAAAGTTTTTCCTCTAAGAACAGGAACAAGACAAGGATGCCCATTCTTACCACTCCTATTCAACATAGTACTGGAAGTTCTAGCCAGAGCAATCAGGCAAGAGGAAGAAATAAAGGTAATCTGAAATGGAAAAGATGAAGTCAAATTGTCCCTGTTTGCAGATGACATGATCTTATATATAGAAAAACCTAAAGACTCCAACAAAAAAACTCTTAGAGCTGATAATAAATACATGAAGTAATGTTGCAAGACACAAAATCAAGATACAAAAATATCAGTAGCATTTGTATACAACAACAACAAACTAGCAGAAAAAGAAATCAAGAAAGCAAGCCCATTTATAGTAGTTACCAAAAAAAAAAAAAACCCTAGGTGCTTTAGGCTACCAGTAAAGATGGCGGAATAGACAGTCACCAGTGTCACTCTCTCCCACAAATCAACCAATTTACAACCATAAAAAAACAATGACAGCCAAGCTGGGGCCGCTAGAGATCAGGAGAAGAGGAGGAGAGACCTACAGAGTGCATGAAGGCAGGAAAAGCCATGATAAAAGAAAGAAAGAACAACTCCAACCATTTTGAGCCCCGGCTGCTTCAAGACTGGCCCTGGTGAGCATACGGAGCAGGAGCTGGCAAAAGCCTCAGCTGTGCCCTTCAGATGAAGTTGCTTGAAGGTGGCAGTGGAGAAGAGGGCCACGGTGGCCCCCAGACTCATAGGACTACTAATAGGGTTCCTGTGGACCCACATAGGAGTGAGGAGCCAGAACAACTGAAAAAAAGGAGCCACTCAGAGGCTGCTGAGTCACTGCAAGAGACCAGCTTATGGCCCTCCCCATGGGAAGTGTTTGGAGTGTGGGTGGTGATCAAGAAAGACCCCGAATAGCCAAAGCAATCCTGAACAAAAAGAATAAAGCTGGAGGCCTTATAATACCTGACTTCAAAATATACTACAAAGCTATAGTAACCAAAATAGCATGGTACTGGCATAAAAAGACACATGGACCAATGGAACCAAGAAATAAATCCACATATGTACAGCCAACTGATCTTTGACAAGGTGCTGAGAACATACACTGGGGAAAGGACAGCCTCTTCAATAAAGGATGCTGGGAAAACTGTATATCCATGTGTAGAAGAATAAAACTAGGACCCTCTCTTGCCATATACCAAAATCAACTCAAAATAGATTACAGACTTAAATATAAAACCTGAACCGTTGCCGGACATGGAAAAAAGACAAAAAGACAAAAAAATATATATATATATATAAAACCTGAAACTATAAAACTCCTAGAAGGAAACACTTCTGGATGTAGGACTGGGCAAAACCTTTATGAATAAGACCCCAAAAGCACAGGCAACAAAAGAAAAAATAAACAAATGGAACTATATCAAATGAAAAAGTTTCTGCACAGCAAAGGAAACAATCAATAAAGTGAAAAGACAACGCAAAGAATGGGAGAAATATTTGCAAAGTATGCATCTTGCAAGGGATTGATATCCAGAATATACAAGGAACTCAAACAATTCAATAGTAAAAAAACAAATAATCAGATTGAAAAATGGGCAAAGAAGCTGAATAGACATTTCTCAAAAGAAGACATACAAATGGTCAACAGGTAAGAGAAAAAAATGCTCAACATCAATAATCGTCAGGGAAATGCAAATCAAAACTTCACTGAGATATCATCTCAATCCAGTTAAACTGTCTATTATCAAAAAGACAGAGAATAACAAAGCTGGTGAGGATATGGAAAAGGGGAATCCTTATGTACTGCTGGTGGGACTATGAATTAGTGCAGCCATTATGGAAAACAGTATGGAGGTTTCTCAAACAACTGCCAATAGAACTACCATATGATTCAGCAATCTCACTACTGGGTATGTACTCAAAGGAATGGCACTTCCACGTTTATTGCAGCCCTACTCACAATAGCCAAGATATGGAACCAACCTAAATTCCCATCAACAGATGATTGGATAAAGAAAATGTAATAGAGTTCTGGTCAAGATGGCAGAATAGATGGTTCCCAGCATCACTCTCTCCCATAAATCAACCAATTTACAACTATAAAAATGTAACATCAACCAAGCTGGGGCTGCTGGAACTCAGGGGAAGAGGAGGAGAGACCTACAGAGTTCATAAAGGCAGGAGAAACCATGATGAGAGAAAGAAAAAACTACTCTGAGTGTTTCGGGCCATGGCTGCTTTAAGGCTCGAGCTACTGAGTGCATGGAGCAGGAGCCGGCAGAAGCCACAGCTGTGCCCTTCAGATGGAGTTACTTGGAGGCGGCAGGAGAGAAGAGGAACTTGGTGGCCCCCAGGACAGCAAGACCACTAATAGGGTTCCCGTGGACCCACGCAGGAGCGAGGAGCCAGAACAACTGAAAAAAGGGAGCCATTCAGAGGCCAGTGAGTCATCACAAGGGACTGGCACAGGGCCCATCCCATGGGAAGTGTTTGGAGAATGGGTAGTGAGGGAGACAGGCCCACCAAGAGAACACTGGGACACAGCAAGGACAGACGACCTGCCCCCCAATCAGCACAGGACCACTCAGAGGAGAATGGTCAGGAATGCAGAATTGCATGGGGTGCAGTTTGATGAAAAAGCTCAAGCCCAGATCAGAGATTCTGCAGAACACAGATCCACTGGGTCTCTGTAAGGCTGAAAGTACCTATAAGACCAACCATTAAACCCTGAGCTGCACAAAAAGCCCTCCCTAGGGAAACAGTAGCAAAGCAGCAATTTAAACAACCACACACTCAAGTACTGATTCCCACAGGAAGTTCCCCTGTGTTAGAAGCAAAGGACAAAAAGTTAGTTCTGGCCTAAGCACACCACCAGCACCTTGGGGCCTGCCTGGGAACTGGAGGCTTGGATCTGGGGACCAGACCCCACTCCCACTTCCAGGCAAACTGTGCCAGCACCTTGTGGCCAGCCTGGGGACCCGAGGCTGGAGAAGGGGACTAGACACCCCCCACGACCAGGCACACCAAGCAAGCACTTCAGGTCCCACCCAGTGACCCAAGGCATGAAGCTGGAGACTGGACCCTCCTTCCACAACCAGGCACACCGTGCCAGCACCTCAGGGCCCACCTTGGGACCTGAGGCATGGAGAAGGGGACCAAACCCTCCTCCCACATCCAGGCATACTGTGCCAGTGCCTTGGGGCCTGCCCAGAGACCCAGGGCGTGGAGAAGGGGACCAGATCACCGTCTCTCAACCAGGCATGCCACGCCAGCACCTCGGAGCCCACCCAGGGACCCAAGGCATGGAGAAGGGGACTGGACCGCTGTCCCACAACCAAGCACACCAAGCCAGCTAATTGGGTCTCGCACAGTGACCAGCACTGGGACCCGGGGCATGGAGAAGGGGACCAGACACACCCCACAGCCAGGCATACTGCCAGTGCCAAGGAGCATACCAAAAACAGTACCTCCATGTGGGTGGCCCACCACAACCAACACAATAACCATGTATGCTGCCATCAGATGCCACGACCACCACACAGGTGGTCTGCCAGCCACTGGAGTACAAGGAGAGTCACCAGCAGAGACAAAGAAAAGAAGAGGATGTCTCTTTCCACAAAGCCCATTTCAGAGTGACAGAAGAAGCATCGGCTCTATGATAATATTGGAGGACCTGATCACATCTTTCAGCATTGGACAGATCATCTAGGCAACAAATTTAGAGAGTAACCATTATTCTTTCAGAAGGAGAGAAGAAATCTAGGGTAATTAGATGGGGGACGGGGAGAGAACAGGGGAAGGGAAGAGACTGGACAAGGGGCATAAAGAATAATTATGATTTATAACTATATATGCTAGTAATATTGATTTGATCAACATATCTCAACGTTCAACCCCCAAAATATGTATAATCAATTTTGATTCAATAAATAAAATAAATTTAAAAGAAAAGAAAATGTAGTATATATATACAATGGAATACTACTCAGCCAGTCAGTCATAAAAAAGAATGAAATTCTGCCATTTTCAGTAGCATGGGTGAACTTGGAGAAAATTATGTTAAGTGGGAGCTAAAAAATAAATAAAGAAACAAACAATAATAATAAGTTGAATTTTCAGAAGGAGAGCGCAGAACTGTAGTTACTAGAGGCAGAAAAGAGGAAGGGGGTGTGGGAATAGTCAGAGAGTGGATAATGTACACAAAACAGCTAGATAGGAAAAATAAATTCTATTCTGTACAGTTGAGTTAGGCATCTATAAATAACAATAATTTACTGCATGTTATCAAAGGGCTAGAAGATACCAAATGTCCTCATCACAAAGAAATAATTAAGTTTTGTAATGATGAATATGCTAATTACCCTGATTTGATCATCGCACATTGTATACATGTATTGAAATAGCAATTCAGCTCTGTATGCCACAAATATGTGTAATCAGTATGTTTCGGTAAAAAATTTTTTAATCCATATTGAGTTGGTTTTTGTATATGGTGTGAGATAAGGATCTCATTTAATTTTTTTTCATGTGGATATCCAGTTGTCTCAATATCACTTATTGAAGAGACAGTCCTTTCTCCATTGTGTGTCCTTGGCATCATTGTCAAAAATCAATTGACTGTAAATGGAGGATTTATTTCTGAGCTTTCTATTCTGTTCTATTGATCTATGTGTCTGTTTTGATTCCTATAGTTTCATATTATATTTTGGAATCAGGTAGTGTGCTACCTCCAGAAATTTTTTTTTTTTTTTTTTTTTTGGCTCAGATTT
>NW_007732209.1:0-33473 GCF_000696425.1 Galeopterus variegatus | reverse complement strand
TTCTATTCCATTGATCAGTGTGTCTGTTTTTATGCCAGTACCAGGTTATTATAGCTTTGTAGTATAGTTTAAAGTCAGCTAGTGTTATCCAGAAATTTTTTTTTTTTTTTTTTTTGGCTCAGATTGGCTTTGACTATTCAGGGTCTTTTGTGGTTCTGTAGGAATTTTCGGATTGTATTTTTTTCTATTTCTGTGAAAAATATCTTTGGGATTTTGATAGGGATTGCACTCAATCTGTTGATCACTTTGGGTAGTATGGAAATTTTAACAATATTAATTCTTTCAATCCATGAACATGGGATATTTTTCCATTTATTTGTGTCTAATTTCTTTAATCAGTGTTTTATAGTTTTTAGTGTACAGGTCTTTTACCTCCTTGGTTAAATCTAAATTGTTTTTTGATTTCCTTTTTAGGTAGTTTGTTGTTAATGTATTGAAACACTACTGATTTTTTTTCCTGAAAGTCTACTGAATTTGCATATTAGTTCTGGATGTTTTCTGGCTATTTTTTCTTTTGGTGTAACTTTAGGGTTTTCTATATATAAAATGATGTCATCTGCAAACAGAGACAATTTAAATTCTTCCTTTCTGACTTGGATGCCTTTTCTTTCTTTTTCTTGCCTCACAAGATTTCCAATACTATATTGGATAGAAGCAGCAAAAGTGGGAATACTTGTCCTGTTCCTGATCTTAGAGAAAAAGCTTTCAGCTTTTAATCATTGCATATGATGTTAGTTGTGGGATTGTCATTTATGCCCTCTATTATGTTGAGGTACATTATTTCTCTACCTAACTTGTTGAAAGTTTTTATCATGAAAGGATGTTGAATTTTTTCAAATGCTTTTTACTGCATCTATTGAGATGATCATATGGTTTTTGTCCTTCATTCTGTTAATATGGTATATAAGATTTATAGATTTGTGTATGTTGAACCATGCTTGCTTCCCAGGGGTAAATCCCACTCGATCGTGTTGAATGATCTTTTTAATATACTGTTAAATTCAGTTGGCTGGTATTTGTTGAGGTTGTTTACATCTATGTTTATCAGGGAAATTGGCCTGTAATTTTCTTTACTTGTAGTGTCTTTGTCTGGCTTTAATATTAGTGCAATGCTGGCCTCATAAAATAAGTTTGGAAGTTTACATCTTCGATACTTTTGGAAGAGTTTGGAAATGATTGACATTGGTTCTACTTTAAATGTTTGGTAGAATTCAGCAGTGAAGCCACCATGTCCTGGGCTGTTCTGTGATGGGACATTTTATTACTGATTCAATCTCCTTATTCATTATTAATCTGTTCAGATTTTTCATTTCTTCGTGATTCAGTCTTGGTAGGTTGTAGGGAAATTTTAGCTCTGCTAATCCATCCACATGGATGAGCTGCTTTGCCATAATATTTATATATACTTCAATTAAGCATATATCAAGTAGTGAATATAATTATTATTTATATTGAAATATTAATATGTGGGAGTATCATTAGATTTTAAACTGCCATATCATCTCTTAGAATAGCACAATTTATTCTATAGATTTGAATATATTATGATGTGAGTTAAGGATTGTCACATTAATTATAAGCAAGTGAATACAGGAGACTTTGAACTAAAACCTTGAGGATATATGAATTTGTAGAGAATCAAGGTTGATCAGGCAACCATTATGCACTATGTTAAGTTTAAAGCAGATGAGTCTTAAACAAACTTATTCTAACTAATGAATAGTTATCTTGCATACACAAATTACCACCTCTCACATGAATAAGAGTTATTTATCCTAAAAGAGCACACCACCTTTTTTTTATATAATCTTCTTCAATGAAGCCAGTTGAAATTCATCTGAGATTAAATTATTTGGCCAATAAATTCGCTTTTTCTGCTGCAAACCTTGAGTCAACTTAAAGCCATTATTGATATAAAATGATATGATTGTATTGTACTACAGGTATATAAGATGTCATCATTGGGGGAAGCTAAGTGAAGAATTGATTGGACTCTGTACTATTTTTGCTACTCCTGTGAGTCTACATTTCAAAATTTAAAATTTTTTAAATTATCAAAGACATGTAAAGACATGAAATTATCTTGGGCAACCCAAACCACAGCCCTGCTCTCAAAAGTGATTTGTTGAATGTTTGCTCAGACTAGGGCTTCTAGTTATCACAATGTTATTACAAACCAGTATTTATAAAAGAATACTCTGTAAGGCTGACTTTCAATCATCTAAATTGGACCTAAGTGAACCTCATGTTAATACAACGAAATCATAATCTAATTTCCACTTTGATTTTTAAATCCAGTTATAGAGATTGCCTCAACATCATACCAAAAGTAACTATTTCATTACTCCCTTCTAAGTCACAGGAGTTTTTAAAAACTATGGAGTTAAAATGTGCATGTGTGAGAAATGCCCTCACCCATCCAAGGCCAAAGGATGGACACAGAGACACGAGGTACAGCGAAGCGAGACTTTAATTACGGCCTTGCAAGGTTCAGGTGTCTGATGGGCAGGCACATGGAAGAGGGCTATAGCAAGCAATTTATTCCCTGTGCGCGAGGGCCTGCCCCTGCCTCCACATTGGTTGGGGTGCACAATCTTCCCAGATGATGTCTAAGATTACCCAGATTTATTACCCCCTTGTAAGAAATTTTTTTGTCTGAGGGCTCAGGACAAGCCTGTGAAAAAGGCCCCTGGAAACTCTGTGAAAAGAGAAACATTAGGAAATGAAGAGAACAATAAAGGGCTATTAACTCATTACCATCTCAAGGAGAACTTTATCCATTTGAAGTAAACAACTAAGGGCTGGTAACTCATTACCAGCTCAAGGAGAACTTTATTTATTCAGTGACCCAGGAATGGGCCGGACCAATCAGACAACTTTTGGGCTAGGCCTGAATTATTTCTGAAAATGAATCATTTAGATCATTTTCTCACAGCGTGTATTTGTGCCACTGAGGATGTGAATCTTTGTCCATTCGTGGAGAAATATAGAGCATTAGAGAGATAGATCCTGTCTGCTAAGATTTCCACTTTCCCCGTTATTATGTGTGCCCTGAGAAAAATTATTATAGACCATGCCTCACTTCCCCAATTGGAAGTTAATTTTTTCACATACCCTCTTCCAGAGAGCTGAAATAAAATAAATGAAGCAATGTGTATTGTAGATATAAAAGTGTGTGTGTGTTCGTGTGCACACACACATATAGCAAATGCTATCATCAATTAAGATGTGTCTAATTTGGGGGGTCTTTTGAATTGTTTCACCCCCAAAATAGGTTTAGAATTCTAAATTATGGCTAAAGTCCATGGTTTTAAAACCAAGCTAAAAATAATCATGATTGGTTACCCAAAAAAAAGGTTGGGTAGGCAGATGAGTTTCCCAACCGTATGAAATCAGGATTCTCTAATGGACTTCTCTTTTATGCTCCTGAGTTCGATTTAACTCTTACAAAAGGTACTTTCACAAAAGCACCTGCTGATCTCATTTTTGGTCTCTAGATCTCCTCTGAGGGAGCCCTGTGTCTTGTCTCCAGCAATGCCATGAAACCTGCCTATCTCTGCCATAGCAATGTGATACAATTAAGTTTTATACCCTATCTTTGAACAGATGACCTTTGTCCTTGGTTTGGTCTTTAAGGATGTTTACCTGGATAATGATATCTGATTATTGGGTCTTCTAAGATTACTTGAGTTATGGAATTTTAGTTAATAAATGAATTATTGTTTTATTTCCTTTGTTTTCTTTTCTTCTTTAAATTTAATTAGACAAATTATACTCAAACTAGTAGATGCCCTGGGAAGGCAATCAACATTAGGGCTAATAAAAAGCTTGAATAGTATAAAAGGGCTGGAGGAGGTATTGTAGAACCTTTCTAGCACTTATGAGAGGTAAATTAACACCAATTGCTAAACATAGAAACTGGATAAATTTCAATATTCATTTAGAAATTAATTTTATGATGCTGTCCTAAGTATTAAAATACAGGTTATACTTAAATCATTCAAAGTTTGGCATGTTCACACATGTGCACAAAGTATTTGATAGATATTTACACACTGGGAGACACAATTATGGTCTGACTTTGGAGTTTTGGCAGATCTGGGTTCAAATTCTGGCAAGTTTCCCTACTAGCTTTTTTTGGGTGCGTGTGATCCGAACCCTCGGGCGGGAGCGCCGCTGCGCTTCCCAAGCGGCGCACTATCCAGTGCGCCACCGGGCCGGCCCTATTCCCCAATCTTCTAAGGCACAGGGCTACTCTACATGACTAGATCTTGCTCAAACCTCACCCTTGTCCACCAGAATTAGAATGTATGGATTGTGGGACCCAGGAATTAATATTTTTTAAAAAGCTCCCTAGATAATTCTAATCTGCAACTAGGGCTTAGAACTGCTGGACTGGAGTGGTCTTCTTAGTTTAAAATGTCTGAGTCCTAGGATTTTAACCTCCTGATGCACCACCTACTTCAGTGAAATACCAGAGATTCTGGGAGCATGAAGCAATTGTCATGACTATGCCAATCCCATGGGAGTGGGGCTCTTTCCCTCTGAGATTTTGAAGTGTATTTTGTGCACTGCTTTAATGTTTTCTCTTTTCTTTTTTGGCCAGAAAACAAGTTTTAATATATTTTAAAAGACTAAGATCATAGAAAATAATAGAAAATATGCTCTCTGACCACAATAACAGAAAGAAATTTAGAAAATTCACAAATGTGTGGAAATTAACCAACACTCTCCTAAATGAACAACGGGTGAAAAGAAAAATCACAGAGAAATCAGAGAGTACTTTGAGATAAAAATCAAAGCACAACGTATCAAAATTTATAGGATACAGGGCTCATGCAGTGCCTAGAGGAAAATTTATATACTTGTAAACACCTATATTAGAAATAAGAAAAATCTCAAATCAGTAATGCAAACTTTTACCTTAAGAAAATAGAAAAAGAAGAGCAAACTAAGGCAAAAGCAAATATAAGTAGAAAATAATATAGATTACAACAGAAATATATGAAATAGGGAATTAAAAAACAATAGAGAAAAACAACAAAACCAAAAATTGATTCTTTAAAAATATAAACAAAATTTGCAAACCTTTATATAGACTGACCAGGAAAAAGAGAGAAGCCCCAAATCACCAAAATCAGAAATAAAGCAGGGGCATTATTACATTGTCATGGTTTTTTGTGGTGGTGAGATTTAGTTTCTTTGTCTTGCTCATTTGCATTTTTCTTTTACCAGTGGGTTTTGTTCTTTTTTGTGTATTCATGGTAGTGATTATTGTTTTTCAGATTTCAGATGCAGGACTTGCTTGAGGATTTCTTGTAGGGCTGGTCATGTGGTGGTGATCTCCTGCAGTTTTTGTTTGTCTGGGACATACACTATTTCTCCTTTCTGAAGGAGAGCCTTGCTAGGTACAGTATTCTTGGCTGGCCCTTATTTTCTTATAGTATTTTAAATATATCGTCCTGTTTTCTCCTGGCCTGTAGAGTTCCTGTTGAGAAATCCGCTGTTAGTCTGATAGGGGCTCCCTTATAGGTGACTTGATGCTTTTTTCTTTCTTCTTTTAAGAGTCTCTGTTTGTCTTTGAGCTTTGCCTGTTTGACTTTAATATGTCTTGGAGAGGATTTGAGGGTTGAATCTGTTTGGGGATCTTTCAGCCTCCTGGATCTGAAGGTCCGTGTCTCTCCCTATACCTTGGAAGTTTTCCATTATTATTTCATTGAATAGGTTTTCCATGCCTTTTCCTTTCTCCTCCACTTCTGGAACACCCATGATTTGAATGTTTGTGCACTTAAGGTTGTCTGCTATCTCTTAGATTTTCTTCATTTTTCAAAATTCTTTATTCCTTTTTTTGTCCACCTGGGTTATTTCAAAAAGACTATCTTCAAGATTAGAAATTCTTTCTTCTGCTTTTCTAGCCTGCTGCTAAAGCTATTAGTTGTGTTTTTTATTTTGTTGAATGAATCTTTCAGTTCCATGAGTTCTGCTACATCTGTATTTTTTTGTTTGTTTTGTTTTGTTTTTTAAAGATGACTGGTAAGGGGATCGTAACCCTTGACTTGGTGTTGTCAGCACCACGCTCTCCCAAGTGAGCCACGGGCCAGCCCTTGCTTATAGTTTCTGAGGCTGGGAAATCCAAAGTCCATCTGGTGGTGGCAACAGTGATCCAGGGGTCTCACATTGCAAGATGGTGGAAGCAGAGAGAGACATACTCTACTCTTCTTTTAAAGCCCTCAGAACCACACCCCTGACCACCATTTTTTAATCCATTCACTACTGCATGGTCCTACAATCCAATCACCTCTTCAAGACTCCACCTTTCAATTACCATAATAGGATTTCCCACCCTCTTAACAGTCACAGTGGGGGCTAAGTTTCTAATGCATAAAACTTGGGGGACACAATTCAAGCTTCAGTGAGTTTTGGGGGGACATAATTCAATCCATTACAGTGGTGTCATATTTTCTTGGGTTTTCATATCTCTAGTATCTCTGTGTTGATGTCAAGTCATCTGGTAAAGTGGTTGCTTCTTCTACTACTCTGGAGAGGTCTTTGAGGAAAGAGACATCCTCTTCTTTTTCCTGTCTCTGCTGGTGACTCTCCTTGTGTCGGTGCAGTCAAGTGTCTGTCAGGCCACCTGCATAGTGGCTGTGGCTACTGCTGTGGTGTCAAGCTGCTTTTGCGGCAGCCATGGCTGTGGCAGTGGCTGTGGTGGGCCACCCACACAAAAGTGGTGTTTTGGGCATGCTCTCTTGTCTGCTTCTGGGTGGACAGGGGTGTATTTTTATTTTTGGCACAAGAAAAGGTGAAATGAAATGATCTCTCTCTCTCTCTTGCTCTCTGTCTCTCTCACACACACAGACAAACACACACACACGGACTTATTTTCCCTTTTAAGTTTAGAACTCTGGCTTGTTTTCTGATAACTGGTTATTGGGACTGATACCAACAAACTACCTTTGGATAATGAATAGGCTTTCCACTTGGAACATTCTAGGTTTTATATCTCTTATAAGAAAAAGTAACTGAGCATTTTTGCTGATGTGGGGCTGGGACTTGAATCTTATTCTGGTAGGTACATTTAAGCAACATCTTTCTGCCATCTAATTCCTGCCCTTGATTTATATGCCATGGAGGAGCAACGTAAGACAAAAGGAAACCTCATCCCATGTCCCCAGTGGGGTTTTCTATACACGTATACAGTTGTGCATATTGCCTCACAAATAACGGATACTTAATAAAGACTTGGTTGAATCAATGTCTGGTATACTTGGGTCAATGAGCACAGAGGGTTTCTAGGGGGTGATGATGGGCGCTGACAGTAGTCACATTTCAGGAATGATTGGTGGTGCCACTGAGAGATAATTTGTCATAAAGGAAAGAGAAGCTTGACACAGCAAGCCAGTCTCTGTTGAGGATTGAGAGAAAATGATGATTTTGACCCCAGTGTGAGAATACCATGTTTGTCTAACATTGTCAGAGCAGCCATCTTAGGAGCAGTGGCTCCTAAGCCACTAAGGAGGGGTGCTATGCCCTGAGAACAAAGTCTGCATGCATGAACTGAACTCACTCTGCAGTGTTTCTGGGCCCAATCACACTGCTCTAGGATCATTTTCCTACTGAGAAAAACACAGAGGAAAGGAGTGTCCTGTACCCTCCTTTATTTTATTTTATTTTGGAGCACAAATGGTAGAGAAATTTTGACATGATCAGGAGTGGACATGAAAGCACAGCTGAGAACTTCAGCTCCAGGGGCATGGAGGTTCAGTGGAATCCCAGCCCTTCTAGCCTTGACAGTCTTCATCTACCAGAACTGTAGACACATGTAAAGGGCCTTGGGAATATTCCCAGAAACCCTTGATCTGGTATATCTCCCTTATTATTCTTCAGGATTCGTTTTCCACATCTTTCTTGTAGTACTAGAAAGCCCTGAGTTCAGTTTACGGCATATGTGTATGGCTTCTGTTTGTGGTATGTAAGAGGGTTTCTGTAATTTTATTCACATTATTCCAAATTACTCCAGAATCTCTACCATATTATCATACCAAGGACTTTACAAATAATCTATAGTGCAAAGCTAAAGAAAGAGTTTAATGTTTAAGACATTTGAAAATAATAAATATACACGCGTAAACATGAGAAAATTAAGTGGGAAAACTATAGAGATAGCAACAGAAGGGTTATTTGAATGAGAGAGAATAATAATGGTCTGTTTCCTTATTTATGTTACTGATGATATATAAAAGTATGCAAATCTTAAGAGTACAGCCTGAAAAATTTTACATATGTAAACATCTGTGTATCCACCAACCAGATCAAGATATGGAATATTTCAAGCATGTCAGAAGGTTTTCTGCGACCCCCCCAGGTTAGTGCTCCACAAAAGGTAACATTATTTTAATTTATCATAGATCAGGATGAGCTATAAAGCCCTTCTCATAGCAGCTAAGGAAAACGCTCACTGGAGAAGAGTGAATGTTTAATATTTCAGTGTCACATGGATCTTTATGCAGAGGCAAAAGGGAACAATAAAAGCTAGGGTAATTAAAAGACAGTTGCTGCAATTTGAGTGGAAGCTGAGAAGCCTTTACAAGTAGGATGTCCACTCTGCACTAATGAGTCCCAAGGGTTTAAAACAATGCTTAGCATATTGTAAGCATTCAATAAATATCTGTTGAAAGGATGTTGAATTAAATGAGTAATGAATAAGTCTGAAGGAAAATTTCTAAAATGGTTATCATATTATATGTCTACCACCCCGAAAGTGGGAATAAGCAGAGGATACTGGTTCTTGTTTTTGTGAAACTTCCACTTTTCTTTTTAAAAATATGCCAGTTCTAATTCTTTCTCAAGCAAATAACCATAAAACAATATGAGCACAATTCCCTAAGCAGTTTTGAAATACCTAACAGCCCATCAGTTTATCGGTTCATTTTTTTTTTCTCTTCGTACTAAGGCAGATTTTCCTGGGAAAATGTTAAACCAATATTATTTGACTAGATTAATGACTAGATTTGGGTAGCATCTTAACATGCAAGTATTTTAGATAAGAAGTAGAATTGTTCTACAATTTTTTATTTTCTAAGAAGCATTGGATAAATTCTTATAATTAAAATAATGCCATAATTAAATACACTGTGGTGTTGTGGATTGGATTCCGGAACAGAAAAAGGACACTACTGAAAAACTGGTAAAATTCAAACAAAATCTGGAGTTTCATAAATAGTAATGTACCAATAATCATCTTTTAGTTTTGACCAATGTAACATGGTTGTATTAGTCCATTTATGTTGCTTGCAACAAAATACGTGAAACTGGGTGATTTATAAAGAAAAAGACATTTATTGCTTATGGTTTCTGAGGATGGGAAGTCCAAAAGTCAATCTGGTGGTGGTGACAGTGACCCAGAGGTCTCACATTGCAAGATGGTGGAAGGGGGGTGAGAGAGAGAGAGAGAGAGAGAGAGAGAGAGAGAGAGAGATAGAGAGAGAGAGACACAGACTCTCTTCTCTCTTCTTTTAAAGCCCTCAGAACCACGCTCCTGACCACCATTTGTAATCCATTCACTACTGCACAGTCCTACAATCCAATCACCTCCTCAAGGCTCCACCTTTCAACTACCATAATAGGATTTCCCACCCTCTTAGCAGTCACAGCAGGGGCTATGTTTCTAATACATAATATTTGGGGGACACAATTCAAGCTTCAATGAGTTTTGGGGGAACATAATTCAACCCACTACAATGGTTATGTAAGATGTTGACATTAGGGGAAGTTAGATGAAGCGTATATGTGAACTCTGTACTATCTTTACAACTTTTCTGTAAATCTAAAATTATTCTAAAGTTAAAAAGCTTATTTAAAAAATAAAGTAGTAAGCCCCACTAGCCTTTGCTAGAGAAGATCACGAATGTGTACTGTTTACATGATCTTACTAGGCAGAATCAGACTTATTAACCGGTTTACTAAATAATATGAAGGGACAGGAGAAGAAAAGGATCCCTTATGCTCCTCTTCTTATATCACAGGAGCACGTATCTAAGAAGATCCTTATTTCATTAAATATATACACATTAATACATTTTAAGTAGTTATGCTCACAGGTTTTAAGGGAAGGTAAGGGTGGGGGAAGTGAGGTATTGTTATAAAAGGAAGAATCCTTGTGGTGAAGGAAAATTTCTGTGTCTTGACTGCATCAGTGTGATACAATTGTGATGTTGTCCTATAGTTTTGCAAGATGTTATCATTGGGAAGAAACTGGATAAAAGCTCCCCAGGGTCTCTCTGTATTATTTCTTACAACTGCACGTGAATCTACAGTTCTCTCAAAATAAAACATTGAATTAAAAAATTTAAAGACAAAAAATGTTAAAGGGAAAAATAGGTGTGCTCAAACAAAATATTGATGCTATAGATATAAGATTTGATAATTATGAATCATATTAATATTAATTTTCTTGGCCAAATTAAACTTGTAAAGAGTAGAAATGGTCAATTAAATTTTTCAGCATGATCAGGAAAACTTTCTTTTTCAATTTATAGTTTATAATAGGTAATGTAACCAAAGGCCCACCATCCAAATGCTACACAAAAGCATGGAATAAAAATGGCCCCCCCTCCCCCTGTTCCTCACCGGTCCAGTTCTCTGCACATCACATTTTTTACACCTGCATGACCAGTTTTGGAAGGAGCAATAGATTTTAAAGGCACTGAAATAAAGTAATGTGAATCATCTGCAAATCAGACCGACAGTCTTTGAAGAATAAGTTAATGACACACCTGTTCCTGTGATTGCTACTATTTTGTATAATACATTGTGACTCACTCTCACAATGGCACCACTTTTTTGCCACTTCCAGGATCTCACACTTTCCTTTATTTTCCCTAACTCTGCTTCTCCACTGGTTCCTTCCTCCTCAGATATGCTCAAGGCTTCCCCATCCTTAAATCCCCTGATCACTACACAAATAGCTTATTACTTAATAAAGAAAAAAATAGCTTTATAGTGGAGAAACCTGGCAAACACCAAGTGAAACAAGTGATCAAAGCTACCACCACCAGAAATGTGACCAACTGATATCATGAGGCTGATAGCATGCCCTGAGAAGGAGACAATATCATTAGTGATATTCCTGCCAAAAATGCACAACTGAATTGAATCATAAGTAAGTATTAGAGAAACCCCAAATTAAGGGACAATCTACAAACAATGGCCTCAAAAATATCAATATTACAAAGGGCAAAGAAATACAGAGAACTGTTCTCTATTAAAGAAACATGGCAACTAAATGTAATGTGTGAAATTCTGAATTTGCTCCTCGACCAGGAAAATTTGCTATAAAAACATTATTATGAAAACTGCCAAAATTTGAACATGGACCATTGATTAGGTAATAGTATATCAAATAATTTTCCTGTTCTTGAAAATTGTACTGTCTTATGTAAGAGAATGTCTAATTCTTAGGAAATACATACTCAAAGTATTTAGGGGTCAATGTATATGATATCTTTAATGTACTTTCAAATTGCTTAAAAAGTATATGTGTATGTATGGTTGTTTGTGTTTTGAGGATGATAAAGCAAGTGGAGCAACATGATTTTGGAAGTTTGAAATTATATCCATACAAAATTTACTCCCCCCCCCCCAATCCTCCAGAATTTGTGATCAAAGTTGTGGAATGAGGGGCCGGCCCGGTGGCGCACTACTACAGTGCGCCGCTTGGGAGTGCGGCGGCGCTCCCGCCCAGGGTTCGGATCCTACATACAGACCAGTTCCCGCTCACTGGCTGAGCGAGGTGCGGGCGCAGCACCGAGGGTTGCGATCCCGTTGCTGGTCCTGGTCCAGTACGGGCGTGACACTGAGGGTTGCGATCCGTTGCCGGACACGAAACGCTCCCGCCGAGGGTTCGGATCCCACATACAGACCAGTTCCCGCTCACTGGCTGAGCGAGGTGCGGGCGCAGCACCGAGGGTTGCGATCCCGTTGCTGGTCCTGGTCCAGTACGGGCGTGACACTGAGGGTTGCGATCCGTTGCCGGACACGAAAAAAGACAAAAAGGAAAAAAAAAAAAAGGTTGTGGAATGAGTACACATATTTATCCATCAAGATTCCATTAAAATGATGATAAATGAATTTTTAAAATGATGATAAAAGAGGTACAAACCTACAACTTTGAATAGAACAGAAGGGGAGCCATTGAGAGACAAGAGATCATAATAAATTCCTGGTAGGCAGTAAGAGTGGGCTGGCAAATGCAGATGGGAGGAAGCTGGAGTCTAATATGTGTTTGGAAGATCTTAGAACTGAGGAGGCAGCCAACATTACTGCAAGGTCCTGATGAGGTCTGAGGTTCAAAGTCTGTTGGTTCTATGGAGTACAGGAGAGAGAAGTGGAATGGAAAACCATCCAATCCCTGCACTCTGCTTCCAAACTCCAGCTCAAAAAACTGCTTGTGACCACGTGTTTAAATCATCTGGCAAAACAAAACAACAACAAAACTGAGACTATTTCTCTAAAGAAGTGGAAAAAAATTGGAGATATTGGGAGCTTTCTGCCAACTCACTCTTCCAGATGGTAAGCCCTGTGCCCCCAGTCAGCCTTTTAAAATAACTAACAATCAAAGATCAGCACAGTTGAATAAAGCCTGCAATTTAAAAGCAGTTGACCAAGAAAAACAGAAATAACTAACTCCAGCAAAACAAAGATAATTCAGGGATCATACATGAACTTAAGAAAAGAAATTGAATTATTTCTGTAAAGGAAACATGAGGAGAAATTGCATTCGTTAAACTAGAACACAGTACTGTAACAGAAATAATTTGAGTATGGAAAAAAGCTCTTGGAATTTAAAAATACAAATACTAAAGTAGTAAACAACTATAGAAAAGTTGGGAGTTGAGGAAATCTCCTAAACATATAGCAAAATACAATGGCAAAGAAAATATTGAAATGTATATTTTAAATAGGTGAATTTATGGTATGTGAATTTTATCTCAATAGGCAAAGTTTAAAAAAAAAAGATAAACCCATGCCTTTCCCACACTTCTGAATCTGTCCTTCCCCATAACTGTGGCTTCATTAATGGTTCGACCATCTATCCACTCTCACCGGCTGGGAGTCAATGCCACATGGGGCAAAAAAGTCACCCACTGAGCTTTGCCCAAATTCCTGAGCCACAAAATCACTATGTAAAATGAGTGGTTTTAGTTTTAAGATATAGAGTATTGGATAATTTGCTATGAAGCAGTAGATAACTGGAACAGTTGATATTTATCTATGAATCACCAGCAAAGCTTTTGGTAGGTCAGTGTTTGTGGAATAAGAATCAATGATGACAGAAAGAAGAAAGAGGGATTTTAAATTGTATCCTTAAAGAGACACGAAAATCAACTACATTGTATACTGATAAAATTAAAAACAAATATATAAATAAATGACCTCCTAAGGTGAGTCTGCTTCTGGCAAATTTTCCAAACTGTAAGGATAGCCTCAAACTTTTCAAGCTTTTATTCTTTCTGATTACGTATCCACAACGGGTTAAAGAGAGGGAGCTCTAGTACATAACCCTGATTTGAATGAGCCATAGTGTCAGTGAAATATAAAGCTTTGGTCTAGAAACTATATCTCAATAAAATCGAACATTGGGCATTGGGTTAAGTGTCTTAAGATGGAAGAACAAATCTCTAAGTTTTAAAAAAAGCAAAATTCCACCCATGTGAACTACATAAACCTTTCAAAATATACTTACTCCTGGATGGAAACAATCCAGAAAAGATACAAATTTGATTCCACCTTGTGTATTGTGGGGCAAGTTCCTGAGACTGTCTGTGCCTCATTATCCCCATCTATAAAATGGGGCTAATAAGAATACCTATATCATAAGGTTATGTGAAGATTAAATGAAATACTTTCATTAGAACACAGCCTGGCACATAATAAGTGCTCAAAAACCATTAGCTATCATTATTATTGTTGTCATGATTATTTAGGGAGAAATGTTTTTCCCCTTTTCTCAAGATAGTATATTTCTTATTTTAAATCTGCTAACTTTGGGCCGGCCCGGTGGCGCACTGCTATAGTACACCGCTTGGGAGCGTGGCGGCGCTCCCGCCAAGGGTTCGGATCCCACATACAGACCGGTTCCCGCTCACTGGCTGAGCAAGGTACGGGCGCGACACTGAGGGTTGCGATCCGTTGCCGGACACGAAAAAAGACAAAAAGGAAAAAAAAATAAATAAATAAATAAATAAATCTGCTAACTTTTTTTCTTTTGGTAGCTGGACAGTATGAGGATCTGAATCCTTGACCTTGGTGGTGTAACACCTAACTCTGCTAACTTCTGAGTGACAGTCAGGTTACCCATATCATTTTCAGTTTGTGACACTCTTAGGTGGAAAACTTATTTATCGCTCCTGATGTATCTTTACATTTGGAGAAAGAGTCTATTAAAGCAATATTACTGGCCTTCCTCTGCTCTTTTACTGAGGGGGGTGACTTATCTGTTGTTGAACCCGGGAGGAAGAACTTTTCCATCTTGACACAATTTCTCCTCCCTGTCCTCCTTCTTGCCTACAGAGGGCATACTCTGCTCCGCTCCTCCGTGCTTTGAGTTTCACAGGGGCTGGTTCCTGAGAGAGTGACCTGAAGTCATTCAATGCAGCCAGTGGCTGTCAGTGGGTGTGTAATTTTCAATCTGCAGCTAAGTAGTATCAGGAATATAACCCAGGACATTTTCTCCAGCCCAGGACTAACCAGTAATAAGAGTAACAGCTTATTCTCTTGATGCCTTATTCTTGATCCTGTCACTTAATTGGTTCTAAACCTGAGTGGGAAATTGAGGGGAAAGAATACCGTATATTTTGAAATTGCTAAAGGAGTAGATCTTAAATGTTCTCACCACAAAAAAATCATAAGTAGGTGAGCTGATGGATATGTTAATTCCAGAATGTATACATATATCAAAATATCACATTGTGCCTCATAGATATATACAATTATTATTTGTCAATTAAAAATATTTTTTAAAAAAGGAAAGAAGTTATTATTGATTCCCCCCAAGCCCCAATACACATCTATTTTTGTCAACTCAAGACTATAATTTAAATGCTTTTTTAAGGGCCGGCCCCGTGGCTCACTCGGGAGAGTGCGGCGCTGGGAGCGCAGCAATGCTCCCACCACGAGTTCGGATCCTATATAGGAATGGCCAGTGCGCTCACTGGCTGAGCGCAGTGCGGGAGACACCACACCAAGGGTTGCAATCCCCTTACCAGTCACGAAAACGAGAAAAAAAAAATGCTTTTTTAAGAATCATTTACATTATCTTTAAGGCTCATGAAATGACAAAAGAATACACATTTAGAAATGTAAATATAAAAGTACAAAAATGCACTAATGTTTTTTACTTAAGTCCCTCAGAGGCAGATTGTATCAGTTGGCTAATGCTATGTAACAAACTACCCCAAAATTTAATGGCTTAAAACAACTACCGTTCATTTAGCTCAGAATTCTGTGGGTCAGCAATTTGGGCTGGGCTCAACAGGGACATTCTCCTGCTTGTCTTGGCTGGGTTCACTCATGATTCTGTGGTTAGCTGCCAGGTTGGCTGGGAGCTGGTTGGTTTTGGGGGCCCTCAGCTAGGACAGCTTATCTCTACTCCATTTGGTCCCTTATCCTCTAGCAGGCCAGGTTTGATCACATGGTGGTGAAAGGGTTCCTAGAACCACAAGACAGCAAAAGCTGCAAGGCCTCTTTAGTCCCAGGCTCAGAACTTTGCACAACATTTCCTACACCACATGCAATTTATCAAAGCAGGTCCCTTGGCCAGCTCAGATTCAAGGGGTGAGGAAATAAACTTCACCCATTGGTGGGAAGAGCTGCAAAGTATTGTGGCCATTTTTACAATCTACCACATAGGCACAATAGAATAAAAACAAATTTGCAGAAATATGGAACTTGTATAACGTAATATCTGAACTGAAATTTAGTTAGGCTTAACAATATTCATTTAGCACTGTTAAAGTATATAGCCAATAATAAAAAAGTTACCCTTACATTTTGGTAAACAATGTGGACAGAAAAAAATTTTTAATTAAAGAAAAAAGTAATTTTCTACATTTTGAAATAAAAACCTATGTAAATCCAAGGGCCAACAAGTATAAGACTAAACAGAATCGACCAAAATGCTAGTCCATAATATAACTTTTGGTTAGGTGCATAATTTGAAAGTTAGACAGTCTATATAAAATACAAATGATATGGAAGATGAATGTCCAAAATAATATTTTGGTAATAATAAATATAAAATATAAATTTAATTGTTATTTAAACATGTAACAATTTATTATTATAATCATAAAATTGAGTTATTATTGAAACACAGGGTGGCTAATATTTTTTTCTGTCATCAAAAAATTATTCCCAGCTAAAATAAAATTTTTTTCTAAATAATTTATTTTTTAGAAGAAACAAACATAATTAAACTAGTCACTCTTATTTACACAAACTTGTTTCTCAGATTTTTTTTGCTTTCTATTTTGTAAACTTCTTATAATTAAAAATTGCAAAATTATTTTAAGATGCCATATTGTCATTAATTCAATAGTAAGCAACAGCTTAAATATTAATGCTATTTTTAAATTCTGATTTCCTGATAGTGCCATCTGTTTCACTAATGGCCCAGATTATCAGCTTTTGATTAATTTCCCTCCAGTTCTCAGATTTATCCCTAGTTTTCTAAAATCTTCTCTGGTCCATTGGCTGCATAAAATAAAACTTCCCTAAATATTTGGTCTCAAATGCTTTGCTGTTATATGAGGGTAGTTTTGACTTCATAGTGAAAAGAAAAGAATATAAGAAATAAAATACCTAATGAAAGGGTTATTATGAATTGGGGACAATGGAATAAACTTTGATTAGCATATAGCTTCTAAACGTTTCTGGTGTGATCTGAGTATTTATTTGTTTTTGAAGTTGTCACAGGAACTAATTTTCAGGTGAATTAGAAGTGCTCTATTTGGCCTAATTAGAACTAAATAGTTTGGTTTTCATCAAATATCAAATAACACTGCTCACTGTTTTCCAACTTTAAGTTTTAAAAAATCATTTATGATTTTTTGTTGGTGCACATATCTGAGAAATAAGAAAACAAACCCTCAGCTTGGCCTATCTCGATTGATTGTGCGCTTTTTTGAGGACATCCATGCAAAATACCATCTATGGACTATGGGTATCAATGTCTGCTTAAAAGAATGACTGCATTGTATACTAGTCCCATTGTATACTAGGTAAGCTAATGAATGGGTGAATTAGATATAAAATGGAACATTAAGTAAAGAAGCAGACCTATATACTAGCAAGAGCACATGCATTAAGATATGAGTTCAAGGCTCAGTTCTTTGATTAACTGCATATATGACTTTACTCATAGATTTAAAAAGTACCCTAAAGATCATCATATTAGTTAAAATGAATTTGGCAGCAAAAGAGCACCAAACTAGAGGCATCTGTGGCTTCCTGAAGGCTTATGGCCTTATGGGTTGCAATATGGCTGCCACAACAGCAGGCATTATGTCCTCAAATGACAGCATGTCCAAAGTGGGAAAGGAAAACAAGCTCTTCCTACAGGCCTTGCTCCTTTCATAGGGGGAGGGAGAATCTTCCGCAGAAGCCTCCTATAATTCTCCTTCCATTTCATTGGCCAAAGCTGAGTCACGTGGCCAATTCTGACTGCAAATGAGGCTGAATAAGTGATATTGAGCATTTCCCGCATCTGTAGGGAGATAGGTAAGGAATGGCAGATGGCTAGGCAACCAATAGATCGGCCACAATCCAATTCCCTGGTTAAACAGATGATGAAGATAGGTCCAGAGGAGGGAAGTGACTTGTAGCAACTTAGTGTCACAGGCAGAAACAGAACAAGAACCTATATCTTAGCACCCTTCACTAGCCGCCGTGTTTCTCCAAAGGTACCATATCCTCGCCTCTGAAGTGAGACGGTTGGTTGGTTAGGTGCAGTTAATTCATCACTTTATAAATAAGTATTAACCAAGCATTTAACATATACCATGCACTGAGCTAGGTGCAGAAGACACAAAGATAAATAAGAAATGGCTTCTTCCCTCAAAATCTGAATGATCTCTAGTGTTTCAGAATCAAAGATAATATAATTGTAAAATCATTTCTACAACAATAAAATGAATACAGTACTTATTCCAAGAAAAGGTTTAGAATGTACATGTAAATCAGAAAATACTACTACTAGCTCACATAATCATCTAAGGCAGAGTTCAGCAAACTGTAGCCTGTGGGCCAAATCTAGCCCTCTCTGCCTGTTCTTGTAAATAAAACTTTATTGGAACACAGCCATGCCCATTTGTTTACATATCCTCTATGACTGCTTTCCTGCTACAGTGGCAGAGTTAAAGAGCTGCAACACAGCTTAGTAGTTGTGAAGGAAACCACATAACCTGGCCATTTATGAAAAAGTTTGCCAACCCCTTATGTAAGAGGGGAAAGAACAATGTTTATATAACACATGGATGACATTTATTTCATCATGTCCTTCAAATGTTTTGTATGCATTTAACTCACTGGGTTTTTTTGGGTTTTTTGGTTTTTTTGCTTCCTGCAAATTCAGCAGACAGTAAATTGACATCTGAAACACAAGACCTCACTTGTGTTGCTGTTGCCTTGAAAACATTGAAAGAATGCTTTCACTAACAGGGGACGTATTTTTGGTTCAGAGAGAATTCACTCACCCTGTTCAAGAAGAAACATAAAGATTTGACCTGGCTGGCTTAGATGAAATTTTCAGGTATCTTCCCTAGAATACAAATTTATATGCATAGTTTTACATAGTGTTAAACTTTAATTTGTTTAAGAAGAATATATCAGTGTATGTATGAGACAATTCCAGTGCAGCTGAGCCCAATATGCTTCCTTGCCTCTGCTGAGACCCTTGCTAGTCCCTATTCCTCCAGTGGCTGAACATCCATACCTGAATGCTTTCCAGTGTCTCAAATGCAGTAGGTTCCAAGCTCGACTTAACTCTTCTTCCAGACTGTCCTATGTTTGTTCATGATGCACTACTGCCCACCCCACTAGATGTCACACAGCCTGGGATTCAAATTCTGACTGCATCACCCCTTGAAATTTGGCACATGTTTCAAACTGTCTCGAGCTTCAGCTTTCTCTTTTACAGAATGTGTAGGATAATATTTACTTCATTCAGGACTGGTGTAAAAATTAAAGGAGACACTGAGTGTAAAATGTTTGGCATACAGCAGTTATAAAAAATTAGTTCTCTTTCCATACACTTTCCAAAATGTTAGTCACCCATGTTTCTTCCTCGGATTTCAGCCTCCACATCTACTTAGTCAATAAGTGCTGATGATTCAGCTTCTGAAGCAGGCTTTGATTCTGGTGCATCCTTTCCATCAATGTGACCATTGCTTCTTCCCTAAATGGCTGCAATTACCCCCCATCCCTTCTTTCTCCCTCTAATCGCTTGCTTTTTGAACTATCTTACTACAATTTTGCTTAAAGACCTATGTGGGGTTTGTTTGGTTTTTTTCTATTGAATAAAATCCCACTTTTAGTTTGTTGCTTTTGTTGATCACAGCTATTAAATCATGGTCAGCAAGGCCATGCCTACCTCTCCAAGCCATCTTCTACTTCCCTCAAGGCCTTTGCACGTGCTGTTCTCTCTGCCTGGACTTAAGGTGTTTATAGAGGTGATTTTGACTTTACGTGGTTTAGCCTCATGGCCTGGCTTTTCCCTCTCATTTTGGCGGTATATGTAGTTGAATATAAATTACACATGTGTATGACATAGCCCCTTTGTGTTTGTTATTTGGGTCATGTCTGTCCCTTTTACTTGTTTGAAACCTGGCAGGAATTGGTAGTCAGGGGTATATAATAGGAAAGATCAGAGTTTTGGAAGGAAAAGATCAAATTCAGGTTTGGTCACTGCATAACATAACATAGCTTTTTCTGCATAACAAAGCACTTCAAAAATTAGTGACTTAAAACAGTAAGCATTTACTGTTTCTCACAATTCTGTGGGTCTGATGGGCAGTTCTGGTTCCAGCTAGCTCACCTGATTTCTGAAATCATGTGGAGGCTCTGTTGAAACCGGATGGTCTAGGAAGGCTTCACTCACGTATCTGGCAGCTGTCAGGTAGTATGTTTTGTGTGCCTCAGCTGCGAAGGTTCATTTCTGCTCCACGTGGAGTCTTGTCTTCCAATAGGCTAGCCCAGGCTTCTTCACATGGTAGACTCAGGGTTTGAAAGAGCAGCAGGAGAGGACATGCCCCAGTATGCAAGTAGTATCCAAGCCTTTGCTTGTATCTTGTTGGCTAATGTCCCATTGGACACAGAAAGTTACATGGCCATGTATATAAGAAGATGTACTTCTTTGGGGGACATTAGCGAAACAATCCAGCCAGCCACTTATTGATTATGTGACATTGGACAAGTCACTTGCTTCACTGAGATTCATTTTCTTAATCTGTAAAATAGAGATACCGTTTATATAATAAGGTCCTTATAAAGGTGAATAATTATATTTTAAATTCTTTACATGTATTTACATGTTAATTTTTTATACCTCTTGCAATGCTTAGCATTGTGCCTTACACTTAAATCCATTGTTACGTTTCCTTACTAGGGTTTGTGGAGGATACAAAGATAAACAAAAGATGTCATTAAATGTCTGCTATTTATGTAAATGAAATGATTGCCCTGAGAAATGGACTGGTTTTAATATGGACTTTGCCATTGATGTTTTCCATTTTAATGTCTTCTTTTCCCTACTGATTTTGAAATATATGTTTATCATAGAAAATATAAGAAAGTACAAAGAAAGTAAAATTAATTAAAATCCCATTACTAAAAGATTACCACTTTGAACATTACAGCAGATTCTGCTTCCACCTTTTTTCCCTATGGATATCAGTCATGTTAGTATCTTCCAAGCAAAGTTAAAACTTCTTCTGAAAAGAGCAAATGGATTTAACTATTCCCCACTTTGAAAACTTATTAAAAACATTTGTGTATTGAAATAAAAACCAATGGACTGGCATGCCATTTAATCTTTGTTAATAGAGTACCAGGCATGGTGACTGAAGGATCGACAAGAGATAGAAAAACATTTGCTTGCTTGTTTGGCAGCAAACAAGAAGTCACAGCCATAAAACTCACAGTTACTGACAAGTTATAAATAAATACATCCAATTTTCTTTATTTTAAAAAATTCTTCATATAGTCAAAAGCATTTCGTTTACTTGGCTCATTACAAGAGCCTTTTGCCAAGAGTACCTCTTCCATGCAAGAGCGACAAGCAGATGCTCAAGAGCCTCTACCTTTTTGAAGAGGTTTTGGTTTTGCATATACTATATTCTGTTCTTTCAGCAGTTTCTGGTTTTTCATGTGCTCCTTATTCAGCTCTTGGCTGCCCTGATCAATTTCTAAATGACTTTCTAGTAGGACTTTTAGCAAGTGTATTGGTTTGTCCTTAGGGTCTTTCCCATTGAAAATTGTTACAAATATGGATGAGCCACATAAATGCAGTTTAAATGGTCTCAATTTACCAGACTTTTACCTCATTACTGAGACTATACACATGATTTAAAAAGTAATATGGGCAAATAGAAAGAACTTTACCCTAATTACAAACCCATCACTAACTTAGTAACCTGCTACTAATCTAACAGGATGATTTCAGAGGCATTAAATTTTTCATTAACTGGAAGGAAAGAAGGAAAGGAGGGATGAGAGAAGGAGGAAGGAGTAGTAAGTGAATTCTAACTACCCTATAGTGAAGGGTTAGGTCATTTTTCTATCATGTCGATGTAGATGTTTATCTTCTTGGAATGGATTTTTGAAGGTAACCCAGTGAGCTGGAACTACTCAGTTTCAGTATCAAAGTCATGATGGAATGGGTTCAGGGAGTCAACTACCTTAAGAAGTAGGATCATAGACCAAGAGTAATTTTAGGAGGAATGGAAAAAATTTCTTTTGGCCAACCATATGGATATTCAGCTGGGTTGAGGTTAGGCGTATATGAGTACTTTTATAATAAAAAGATATTTACTGAGTAGTTACTAAATCTCTACTTCAAGTTAATCAGTTTCTTCCATCAAGAAATCTGTGACTAAGTGAGGAGCACTGTTGAAAGTCTTTGTGCACTGTTTACTTTAAAAAAAAATAATTTAAAGTGAAAGACTGTAAAAATGGGTAAGTCACTCTGGGCTAATCCCATCCTCCAAGTTTTACTCCCATCCAAAATATGCCTGCTTTAGTTCACTCTCTGGAGTCTTTAGGTAGTTGCTCTTTTGTATTTTGCCCAGAGTCTTTAGTTGTCTGTTGCAGGGTCACTTAATTAGGAGTCTACTTGACCACACTGGAAGTAAAACTCTGCTGAAATGCACTTACTCAGAGAGCATGATTGTATGATACTGATTCTTTAGAATTTGCTGCTATCCATTTTATGGACCAATTTCTGTAAATTGTGTGTTTGAAAAGTATACTTATTTTGTCACTCTTGGGTACAGTATTTCTTTCTAGTAGATAAATGTGATTGTGTGGTTCAATTTGCCTATATCCACAAGGATTTTTATCTTCCTGATGTATTAAGCTAGAGGAATATATTAATACCTTCCACTATGATTATAGACTTGTCTATTTTATGCTAGTATTTGTCTTTTTTGCTCTATATATTTGGAGTAGGTTATTAAGTGCATGGAAGTTTATAGTTGTTATAACTTCTTGGAAAATCGAAACTTTTATCATAATATAATGGCCATTAATAAAAACCTTTGGTAAGACTTTTTGCTTTGTATTCTGCTCTCTGTGTTTAGATATCTTGGCTTACAACTGGATTACAGGCTTTATTTGGAGGACATTTATTATATATCTTGACAGAACAATGATCTTTAGGGAGCTGCTCCTCTGTCACCTCATCTGTGTGCTTCCAGAACTGCCAACTGCAGTCCCTCCATCCCATTGTCCACATAAGTAGTCTGGGGGGTGGGCACACGGCTCCAGTTGGGCCAAAGTTCTTCCCTCAGACTTTTCTGGATTGTAGCTGGAGTGGAAATTTTCCATCCTTGTTGGACAGAACACTGTAGAGATGGGTGCCCGGAGCTTCCATGTTAAATACCCTTTCTGTGGAGAATTCTCTCTGCCGTGAGAGAGGTCACTGATGCCTTTGTGTCCATGAATCTAGCTCTAGTGCTGGTTGGCTACATGAGATAAATTTCTGCCCACTCTTTTTATTCCCTAATGTAGTTTCATCTGTCCATTGCAGTGAGTACCCCACATAACGCATTCATGAAGTCCTTTAAACAGTGCTCTGGAATTCTGGCCATGGAAGGTAGAAGTATTCATGCTTACAGGAATATAGTGTTAAAATCTTTCTTTAAAATATTTAATATACCTGAATGTGTGAATATGCAAAATTTGTACTTTTGTAATATACTGGGCAATGACTTGAGGGAAAAAAAAGTATTGATTTAACCAAGAAAATAGTTATAAACTAATTTTGAAAATAATATTTTTATGACTTCATGTAGATGATAAAGCAAGAACGTCATTTAAAAACACAAAAGCCGGGCCGGCCCGGTGGCGCACTCGGTAGAGTGCGGCACTTGGGAGTGTGGCGGCGCTCCCGCTGAGGGTTCGGATCCCATATAGAGACCGGTCCGCTCACTGGTTGAGCGTGGTGCGGGCGCGACACCGAGGGTTGCGATCCCGTTACCGGTCACAAAAAAAGACAAAAAGGAAAACAAAAAACACAAAAGCCACACAAAAAATAAAAAAAGCGGTCTGGAAGCAATAAACTCTAGATAATATGAAACAAATTTCTCATAAGTAAACTCTGTAATCAGCATATCAACAAAGAGGCCAAAGTTTAATTTACTAATAACATAATGTATGCAAATAAAAATCATGAAAATGCCCTTTGAAGCCAAATTGCCCATTTAAAAAAAGACAAATCGATTGAGTAAAATCAGAATTACTAATTTTAAACTACATTCAAAAACAGGAGATACAAATAGATACTTTTCACTTAATAAATATTGAAAGTAATGAAATAATATTTTATGCAAAACATCTATCAGCACATTATAAAATAAACTCATTAGTATGTTATGCTTTTTGATACTAATTGGGTCTATTTATCTCTTTTGGCATGAAATACTTAGTTCAAGAAGTTTTCTAAAGAAAATAAACAAAAAAGCCTTCTTGATAAATTAACAATAAAATAACATCATTCTATTTTCTTGTTCTCATCTGTGGTCATGATGCATGACCAAATATTCACAAGCCCAGATTTGATATTCTAATGATTCTTGCTTATAATCACATTCTCTCTGCCCTCTATTTTTGACCTATTGTACCTCAAAGAAAGAGAAGAGATAAAGAGAAGCAAGTTGCTAGACTACAGCTACATTGGAGTATTGCTTTGAACTTATCACTCATATTCTTGGCCTGGAAATGCTTCTCAATTTGGTCACTTCCAGTTTTTGCTACAGGAGTAATATTAGAGAAATGGAAACCACTGAAATATATATATATAATTTTCTATTTATAATCTATTGAAAACAACACTTGCAATAACTTATTCAAATCTTGATTGTATGACATGAATCAGACTTTTTTTTTTTTCCTTTTTGTCTTTTTTCGTGACCGGCAACGGATCGCAACCCTCAGTGTCGCGCCCGTACTGGACCGGGACCGGCAACGGGATAGCAACCCTAAGAGTTGCACCCGCACCTCGCTCAGCCAGTGAGCGGCCGCCGGTCTGTATGTGGGATCCGAACCCTCGGCGGGAGCGCCGCCGCGCTCCCAAGCTGCGCACTGTAGCAGTGCGCCACTGGGCCGGCCCTGAATCAGACTTTTGACAGTGATTTTTCTTTGCATGCAGCTTTCATATATAATGTTTTATACTAGTAGGCACAAATGTATTACAAAAATAATATTCTCTAACCAATAAGCAAACTAATTCCCTAGAGAGTTAGTTAGTTAGCAGTTTCTAACTAACTCTACTTGTTAGTTTGCTATTCATACCATTAAGATCACTAATAAAGCAAGTTTTGGTATACGGAACACCAATTATTTTATCAGCGTTTAAGTTTCTTTTCCAAAAATTTCTTATTCATTTCTGTCATGTAAGGATAAGAAAATCTACAAAGGCCCTGAACCTTATGGATATTCTATTAGCCATAATAGGTTAGATTATGCTGCGGTAACAATCAACTCCCAAATCTCAGTGATTAAGCACAAAAAAATTTTCTGGCTCCTGCTCAAAATGGTCACCTTAGGGACTCAGGCTGAAGGAGGCTCCATCATGACATTTGGTTCACTGATCAGTACAGTAAAGGGAAGAAAGTGATGCAGTGTCTCCCACTGGCAATTAAAAGTAATGTGTAAAACTTGGGCCTTGCAACAGTCATAATTTGTACCCCATGAATTAAAAACACACAATGCTGGGTTGCAGTGACAGAGAATGATCTTTGGTTACAGAGAAACAATAGAATAACAGGGACCTGATGGCTTAATTGCTCATCTATTTTTAGGCCTGAATAATATTCCATTGTCTGAATGTACACTGATCATTTATCCATCCGCCCTCTGCAGGGCATCTGGGTTGTTTCCAGTTTTGGCAATTATGAATAAAGCTGCTATAAAAATTTGCATGCAAGTTTTGTGTGGACACAAGTTTTCAGTTCTTTTGAGTAAATACCAAGGGGCATGATTGCTGCGTTGTATGATAAGAGTATATTTAGTTTTGTAAGAAACTTCTGTCTTCCAAAGTGGCTGTACCATTTTGCATTTCCACTAGCAATGAATGAAGGTCCCTGTTGCTCCATATCCTCATCAGCATTTGGTATTGTCACTGTTCTGTATTTTGGCCATTCTAATAGGTGTTATCAGTATCTCATTGTTGTTTTAATTTCCATTTCCCTCATGACATTTGATATGGAGCATCTTTTCATATGCTTATTTGCCATCTTCTTTTTGTGAGGTGTTGATTAAGATTGTTGGCTCATTATTCAGTTGGGTTGTTTGCTTTCTTATTGTTGAGCTTTAAAGAGTTCTTTGCATATTTTAGATAACAGTCTTTTATCAGATATCTCTTTTGCAAATACTTTCTCCCAGTTTGTGGCTTATATTTTCGTTCTCTTCACAGTCTTTCACAGAACAGAAATTTTTAATTTTAATGAAGTTCAATTTTTTTGAAATATAAAATTACCTTAGTGAGCAATATTTCAATATTCTATGTTTTTTAGGAATTTATTATCTAATCAGACATATTGATTGTACATATTTATGGGGTACAGAGTTATATTTCAATACATGCATGTAATGTGTAATGATCAAACCAGGGTAGTTAGCATATCCATCATCACAAAAATTTATTGTTTCTTTATGATAAGAGCATTTGAATTCCTCTCTTCTAGCCATTTGAGAACATACAATAAATTGTTAATTATGGATTCCTAGCATTACTGTACACCACTAGAACATATTTTCCTTATCTAGTTGTAATTTTGTGTCCATTAACCAAACTCTCACTATCCCCTCTTCCCTCTCCCCTTCCCAGCCTCTAGTGACAATTTTACTCTCTACTTCTAAAAGCTCAACTTATTTGTTTTTTTAGCTCCTACATGAGAGTGAGAACATGTGGTATTTATTTTCCTGTGCCTGACCTATTTCCCTTAACATAATGTCTTCCAGACTCATCTATATTGCTGCAAATGACAGGATTTAATTCATTTTCATGGCTGAGTAGTATTCCATTGTGTATATATAACATATTTTATCCATTCATCTGTCAATGGACACCTTAGGTAGATTCCATATCTTGGCTATTGTGAATAGTGCTGCAATATACATGGTGTGCAGATATCTCTTAGGTATGCTAATTTTCTTTCTTTTGGATAAATACCCAGAAATGGGATTGCTGGATTGCATGATAGCTCTATTTTTAGGTTTTTGAGGAACCTCCATACATTTTTCATAATGGCTGTACTAATTTACATTCCCACCAACAATGTATAGGAGTTCCCTTTTCTGCATCCACACCAACTTTCATTATTTTTTGTCTTTTGATAATAGCCATTCTAACTGAAGTGACATGATATCTCATTGTGGTTTTGATTTGCATTTCCCTGATGATTGGTCATGTTGAGCATTTTCTCATATACCTATTGGCCATTTGTATGTCTTCTTTTAAGAAATGTTTATTCAGGTCATTTGCCCATTTTTAAATCAAATTCCTTGGTTTTTGCTGTTAAGTTATTTAAGTTCCTTGTGTATTCTGGACATTAATCCTCTGTTGGACAAATAGTTTGCAAACATTTTCTGTTGGTTGCCTCTTTGTTTGGCCAATTGTTTCTTTTGCTGTGCAGAAGCTTTTTAGTTTGATGCAATCCCATTTGTCTGTTTTTGCTTTTGTTGCCTGTGCTTTAGAAGTCTTCTCCATAAAATTTTTGCCCAGACCAATGTCTTGGAGTGTTTCCCCTATGGTGTTTTCTAGTACTTTTATAGTTTCAAGTCTTACATTTAAGTCTTTAATTCATTTTGAGTTGATTTGGGTATATAGCAAGAATAGGGATCCGGTTTCTTTCTTCTGCATGTGGATATCCAGTTTTCCCAGCACCATTTACTGAAAAGGCTGTCCTTTCTCCAGTGTATATTCTTGGCACCTTTGTTAAAGATAAGTTGACTGTAGATATGTGAATTTATTTCTGGGTTCTCTGTTATGTTCCATTGGTCCATGTGTCTGTTTTTATGCCAGTACCAGGCTGTTTTGTTTACTATTGCTTTATAGTATTCTTTGAAGTTAGGTAGCATAATGCCTCCAGCTTTATGCTTTTTGCTCAGGATTGCTTTGGCTATTCAGGGTCTTCAGTGGTTCCATATGAATTTTAGCATTGTTTTTTCTATTTTGGTGAAGAATGTCATTGGTATTTTGACAGGGATTGCATTGAGTCTGTAGATTGCTTCAAGTAGTATGGTTATTTTGATGCTATTAATTCTTCCAATTCATGAACATGGAATATTTTCTATTTATTTTTTGTGTCCTCTTTAATTTCTTTCATCAGTGTTTTGTAGTTTTCATTGTAGAGATTTTTCACCTCCTTAGTTAAATTTATTCCTGGGTATTTTATTTTTTGGTAGACATTGTAAAAGGCATTGCTTTGTTGATTTCTTTTTCTGCCAGTTCATTGTTGGTATATAGAAATGCTACTGATTTTTGTATGGTTTTTTAAAATTTATTTTTAATTGACACATTGCAATTATACATACTTATGGGATACAGTCTTATGTTTTCATACATATATATGTTGTATAATATTCAGGTTAAGGGAGTTAATGTATCAATAACCTTGTACATTTATCATTTCTTTGTGGTGAAAACACTCAAAAGCCTCTCCTCTAGCTATTGTGTAATATACAAAATTTAACTGTTAACCATAGTCACCCTACTTTGCAATGGTGTAGAAGGTGAGAATCTTGATTCTCATTTGATTTTTAGAATAGGGTTTTTAGGTAATGCAGGTATGGAGTAAAAACCCTCAAGAGACAAAAGTCTACAGCCAGCAGGAAAAAGCCTATCTAATCAATTCTAATCAAGTATATGTGGATTCTCAGTTGATTTTTAGATAGGGTTTTTAGGTAATGCATTGTCTCTGGCCAGGGGGCAAAAGTCCACAGATAGCTGGCAAAAGCCTATCTAATCAATTCTAATCACTGTCTAGGGGTGGGATGATGTACTTTGACTATTTAACATACTGACTGTTGCTGAAAGATGTTGAAAGAATTGCTGTAAGGAAAAATGTGAAAAAATGTTTGCTAAGGGCAAGCTGTTTGTTTGGTGGAAATTTTAGAGACAATTACTATAAGAATATAACTTTTGCTTAAATCGTTTGGGGAGAGGTTATATTTTGGGCTAGATAATGATCACAGTCTGATCAATTTAGCTTTTCACAAATTGTACTTTGGAATGTCACTTTGTTAATTTAAATGATGTTACTAGCTTTCATTGTTTAAGCTATACTTAGCCATAGATAACTTTTGTCATATTGCCCATGTGTTTGTGTCCTTCTGAAATGATTGAATCAACTGATTTTTCTTGTGAAACTTCCTTGTCTTTACAATAAAAAACAGAAGCTAACTTTGAATCAGGGCTGTACCCAGTTTTCTCCTACTAAAAGTCCCTTCAGGCTTCTCATTGCATTCATGTTGCTTTGAGTAATCTTTTTTTCCGTCTCTGTCACACAGCAAGAAGTGTAATATAATAGAACATCAGAACTTATTCCTCCTATCTAATTGAATTTTGTACTCTTTGGCCAACCTGTTCCTGTTTTCCCTCCCCCGTCTTCCCTCCCATCTCTGGTAACCACTGCCTCTACAATATCATTCTTTTTTAAATTCCACAAATTAGGGGGTCATATGGTATTTGTCTTTCTGTGCCTAGCTTAGTTCACTTAACATAATGTCCTCCAAGTCCATTCATGTTGCTACAAGTGACAGGATTTCATTCTTTTTTATGGCTGGATAGTATTCCATTGTGTATATAAATGACATTTTAAAAACCATTCATCCATTGTTGGACACTTAAGTTGATTCCATATCCTTGCTATTATAAATTGTACTACAATGAAGGAGTGCAGATATCTCTTTGACATACCAACTTCATTTCCTTTGGGTATATAACCCAGTAGTGAGATTGCTGGATCAAACGGTACCTCTATTTTTAACTTTTTTAGGAAACTCCATATTGTTTTCCATAATAGCTATACTAGTTTACACTCCCACCAATAGTTTATAAGTGTTCCCTATTCTCCACATTCTCACCAACACTTGTGTTCTTTTGTCTTTTTGATAATAGCAGTTCCACTGGAGTGAGCAGGACTGAAGCCATGTTGGAACCTAAAACCACATGGGCTCTAGGCAAATTTTAAAAAGACAGTTTTTTCTTTGCATGATTTCTCTGAGTTCCCTGTTTTCCCATGGTTATTTGATATTTTGGAAACTTGGGCAAGATGACATTATTTACATGAATGTAAAATTGTTTTCCAGCCAGCATAAAGTTGTAGACTTGCATGTACTACCCAGACCATGAGATAATAGCAGAGATGGGAGTAGAAACCAAACAAAGTCTTGGTGAAATTTTGCACCCAAGACCTTGCATGAAGCCCTCACTGCTCACATGCCCCTCCCTCCTGCTTTTCACTTCACATATTCCATTCCCTCAACCCCCTCTTTAAAAACCCTTCAGTAAATCTGAGTCTTTGAGATGGCTTTAGTCTGGCCATTCTCTTTCAGGCTTACTAGAGAGATGAGTTAGCCTACACATCTCCTCAGGTCACCAGTATTCCTGAATAAAAGCTGACTTCCATTTTCACCAACATTTGACTTTTGAGTGGTTTGTTTTGGAGAGGGAGCAAGCACCTGGACAGGTGTGTCTGGTATCAAATTTTGATGAGCCATCCAGGAGTTGAGTAGCCCCCGTATCCAATTTTAGGGAGCCTCAGCCAGGAGTTGAGTGTGCCCAGTAACAATTCTAACTGGAGTGAGGCAGTATCTCATTGTTGTTTTGAACTGTGTCCCCCCCAGAGTTTAATATATTAGAAACTTAGTCCCCACCCAGACAGTATTAAGAGGGTGGGAAATCCTATTATGGTAATTGAAAGGTGGAGCATTAAAGAGGTGATTAGATTGTGAAGACCATGCCCCAGTGAATGGGTGGGTGTGATTCTGATGACTTTAAAAGGAGAGCACATGAGAAGCTCTCTATCGTGCAGCTGTTTTTCTTGCAATGTGATAGGCTGTGTTGCTGAAGTCACTACCAAAGAAAGATCTCACCAGATATGTTCCCTGGACTTTGGACTTCCAGCCTTCAAAACTGTAAGCAATAAATATTATGTCTTTACAAATTACTCAGTTTCAAGTATTTCTATTATAAGCAACAGAAATGGACTAATACGATTAGTGATGTTGAAAATTTTTTCATATGCCTGTTGGTCATTTGTATGTCTTCTTTTGAGAAATGCCTATTACAATCCTTTGCCCATTTCTCAATTAAGTTACTTGTGTTTTTGCTGTTGAGTTGTTTATGTTCATTATACATTCTTAATATTAACCCCTTGTTGGATGTACAGCTTGCAAATATTTTCTTCCATTCTTTAGACTGTCTCTTCACCCTGATAAGTTTCCTTTGATGTGCAAAACTTTTTAGTTTGATGTAATCCCACTTGTCTATTCGTACTGTTATTGCTTGTGCTTTTGAAGTCATATTTAAAAATTCCCTTCCCAGCCCAGTGTCGTGGATCATTTCCCCTGTGTTTTCATCTACTAGTTTCATAGTTTCAGATTTTACATTTAAATCACTAATCCATTCTGAGTTGATTTTTGTATATGTCAAGAGGTAGTAATCTAGTCTCATTCTTCTGCATATGGATATCCAGTTTTCCCAGCAACATTTATTGAATAGATTACTATTCCCCAATATGTATTCTTGGCAACTTTGTCAAAGATCAGTTGACTATAGGTACGTGAATTTATTTCTGAGATCTCTATTCTGTTCCATTGGTCTATGTGCCTGTTTTTATACCACTACCATGCAGCTTTTGTGTCTATAGCTTTGTAGTATAATTTGAAGTTAGGTAATATGATACCTCCACCTTTGTTCATTTTTCTCAGGATTGCTTTGGCTATTCAGGATTTTTTTTGGTCCCATGTGAACTTCAGGATTGTATGTGGATTTTGTATCCTGCAACTTTACTGAATTTATTAGTTCTCAGTTTATTGGTGGAATCTTTAGATTTTTCTATAAATAAAATCATGTTATCTGCAAACAGGGAAAATTTGACTTCTTCTTTTCCAATTTAGATGCCCTTTATTTCTTTCTCTTGCCTAATTACTCTGGCTAGAACTTCCAGTACTATGGTGAACAAGAGTAGTGAGAGTGGGCAACTTTGTCTTGTTCCTGTTCTTAAAAGAAAAGCTTTCAACTTTTCCCAGTTCAGGATGATGTTAGCTGTGGGTTTATCATATATGGCCTTTATTGTGTTGAGATACTCTCTGTCTATAACTTTTCTTGAGAGTCTTTATCATGAAGCAATGTTGAATTCTGTCAAATGTTTCTTCTGCATCTTTTGAAATGCACATATGGTTCTTAACCTTCATTTTATTGATGTGGCACATCACATTTATTGATTTGCATATGTTGAAACATTCTTGCATCCCAGAGATAAACCAACTTGATCATGGTGTATAATCTTGTTGATGTGCTGTGTAGTGGATTGAATTATGTTCCCCCAAAACTCACTGAAGCTTGAATTGTGTCTCCCAAGTTTTATGTATTAGAAACTTAGCCCCCATTGTGACCGTTATGCGGGTGGGAAATGCTATTACAGTAACTGAAAGGTGGAGCCTTGAAGAGGTGATTGGATTGTAGGACCATGGAGTAGTGAACGGGTTAAAAATGGTGGTCAGGGGTGTGGTTCTGAGGGCTTTAAAAGAAGATAGGAAAGTCTCTCTGCTCTCTCTGCTCTGCCATTTTCACAATGTGATACCCTATCATCACTGTTGCCACCACCAAGACCTTCACCATCTGTAGTCCCTGGACTTTGGACTTCCCAGCCTTAGAAAACTGTAAGCAATGAATTTTGTTTTCTTTACAAATTACCCAGTTCCATGTATTTTGTTATAAGCAGCAGGAACAGACCAATACATGTTGTTTGCTAGTATTTTGTTGAGAATTTTTGCATCTATGTTCATCAGGGATATTGACCTATAGTTTTCTTTTTGGGTTTTGTCCTTGTCCAATTTTGGTATTGTGGTGTTGATGGCCTCTAAGAATGACTTTGGGAGAATACACTCTGCTTTGATTTTTTGGAATAGCGTGAGAATTGGTATTAATTCTTCTTAGAAAGTTTGGTAGATTTAAGCACTGAAGTCATCTGGTCCCAGGCTTTTCTTTTGGGAGACTGCTGGTTAGTAATTCAACCTTATTATTCATTATAGGTCTCTTTAGGTTTTCCATTTCTTCTTGGTTCAGTTTTGGTAGGTTGTATGTGTCCAGAAATTTACTCATTTCCTCCAGACTTTCCAATTGGCTGGTGTATAATTGTTCATAATAGTCTGTAATGATTTCTTGTACTTCTGTGGTATCCATTGTAATGTTTCCTTTTTAATTTCTGATTTTCATATTTGGTTATTCTCTTTTTTTCTTATTTAATCTAGTTAATGGCTTGTCAATTTTGTTTATCTTTTCAAAAAACCAATGTTTCATTTTTTCTTTTTCGAATTGTATACTTGTATTTTTTTTTATTTTTATTTAAAATTTTTATTTTGTCAATATACAATGTAGTTGATTATTATGTCCCATAACCAAAACCTCCCTCCCTCCTCCCTCCCCCCCCCCCCGATTTTGTTTTTGTTTGTGTGTGTGTGTGTGTGTG
>NW_007732208.1:138267-138542 GCF_000696425.1 Galeopterus variegatus | reverse complement strand
AAACAGATAGAGGTTGGCCAATGGGTACAAAATTACAATTAGATAGTAGAAATAAGTTCTGGTGTTCTATTGCACAAGGAAGATGACTGTGGTTAACACAGTAGCTAGAGGAGAGGCTTCTGAATGTTTCTGCCACAAAGAAATGATAAATGCTTGAGGTGATGGATGCATTAACTACCCTGACCCAATCATGATACAACATATATGTATGAAAATGTTGGAAATAAATTAAAATATAGGGGGGACATAGAATATAAGTAGTAGAATTGTAGGAA
>NW_007732208.1:130713-132517 GCF_000696425.1 Galeopterus variegatus | reverse complement strand
GGTCCTAAAGTCTAGATCTAATGGATTCTCTCTTCTTACATTCCATCTGTTCCTCAAAATCATGAGTACTTTTTTGTTTGCTTCATATTTGGACTTTGGCTTTAAGGTATAGGTTTTCTTTGTTCATTTTTTAAGTGTTCATAGAGTTTCTAAATATCTCTTTTTGTTTTTCCTTTTTTTAAAATACCATGGCTTCAGACATTTTACTCATTCTATTTCATGGATGGTATTGCATTCTTCTCAAGTTCCTTGACCTCCTGATGTAAGTGAACCACTGCTTTCTAGACCTGTTACATGGGCTCACCCTGTATGTCTTTTCACTGTGAAGCTGATGAGGCTCCTCAAATATTGGATGGAAAATTTCAGTCCCTGAGTCCCTGGCCTTCAGTTAATATGTAATATACTGGGTAGTGATTGTAATTAAAATAAGAGGATTAAAAAAAAGTATTTACATGCAAAACTAAGAAAGTTTCACCAGGTATAAAGTAACAATAGCTATAGATCTGAGTCAGCCATAAGGCTTTACATTCCCTCCTTTTGGGGGGGAGCGGGGTATAGATAACACCACTGACATATATCTCTGAGTTGTTTCCCGGAAACCAAGACCTCCCCTAAAGAAGACTCATGACTACCCTGTCACCATTGGAATGTAGGCCCCAAAGTGAATGGAAGATTCTAAGAATAACTCAGTTGCATGACTGGCACACAATCAGCACTGTCCATGAGCTGATCGTGCACCAAGACCCTTACACCTGATTTTACCCTGTATAAACCTTTGTCACCACGCAATCGAGGAGTTCGGGTTTCTTGTCTGAGCTATCCATCCTCCTTGCTTGGCGCTTTGCAATAAAATGTCCATCTTTTCATCACTACAATCCAGTGTCAGTGTATTGACTTTACTGCACATAGGTGAGTGAATACTGGTTCGATTTGGTAACAACTGGATTCCTGAGTTCCATTTTCTCTCATATCCAACACATTCTGCCTGTTTCTCACCGCAATTTCCTTCCAGTACATCCTCAAATATCTTCTCTGAAAATGGTACATAAGGAGAAAAATGAGCCCCTGAATGTCTAAGTCTTCATTTTTGACTGAAAATGATCCATTACTGTCTGGCTATAAAATAATAAGTTCAAAATCATTTTACTGGGCCGGCCTGGTGGCGCACTGCTACAGTGCGCTGCTTGGGAGTGCGGCGGCGCTACTAGTTTCTCTTTGAATAGGAAGACTAAGAGCTCTTTGTGTATGGGACAGCATATCCATTAAGAAACCTTATTTTAGAATAAAGGGTGACAAACTGAACTGAAAAGCATTGGCACACACCCTAGCAGCCCCCAGTTTTTCTTGAGTTTTCAATTTCTTTAGAAAAGAAACCTCCCAGTTGTTAGTCAGGAGGTAAATTCCAGCCACCTGGTCTCAAATGGGGACAAAAGAGAGTGACTGTAAAGCCAATGGACACAGATGTCCCATAGGTAGACTTTTAAATAAACGCCCTGACTTTAGTAATCCCTTTTCTACCTGCCAACGAGTCTTGAACCTCTTGGGATTTGCCATGGCAGAAAACCCCCTTCATTTTCCCACCCTGGGCTGCAAATTCTTCTTCTTTTATCTTTCCGAACTCATGACATCTGTTGATGCCTCCCTCCCATTATCTTTGCTTTTATTTATTTGGTCTTTTTTTTTTTAAGTTCCTTCACTATTAATTTTTTTTTTTTGTCTTTTTTTTTTTTTTTCTTTTTTTTTTTTTTTCCTTTCGTGTCCGGCAACGGATCGCAACCCTCAGTGTCGCGCCCGTACCGCACCG